>NW_015971689.1:1429-44128 GCF_000836435.1 Fonsecaea multimorphosa CBS 102226
GTGTGTGTGTGTGTGTGTGTGTGTGTGTGTGTGTGTGTGTGTACTTACAGAACAACCCAAAGTCGGTGCAGTTTGCCTCAGCAAGGACCTCGTTCTCGTCTTTAAAGGTGTTCACAATCACGACCGGCCCAAAGATCTCCTCGGTGTAGGCGGGCGAGTCGAGCGGGACGTTCTTCAGGATCGTGGGCTCTATGAACGCGCCCGTCGTGCCGTGTCGCTTGCCGCCGCACACCAGGGTGCCGTCTTTGGCCCCCTGGTCGACCAGCCGTTGGATGTGGGCCAGCTGCTTCTGGTCGACCTGCGGGCCCTGGAACGTGGACGGATCCGCCGGGTCGCCCAGGGTGACCTGGGACATCAGCTTCTTGACCACGTCAATGTAGGCGTCGGCGATGGACTCGTGCACCAGCACGCGGCTGTTGGCCTGGCAGTGCTGGCCGCTGTTGTGGTTGATGCTGTAGTGGGTGTAGCGGGCGGCGGCCTCGAGGTCGGCGTCCTCGAAGACGATGGCCGGCGACTTGCCGCCCAGCTCCAGCGACACGTTCTTCAGGTTCGAGTCGGCCGCCATCTTGAGGATCTTGCGGCCCGTGGCCACCGACCCCGTGAACGAGATCTTGCGGATCTTCATGTGCATCCCGATCGCCGTCCCCGTCGGGTCGCCGAACCCGCTGACCACGTTGACCACCCCGGGCGGGAACCCGGCTTCTTGGATCAGCGACGCCAGTTTCAGCGCGCTGAGCGGCGCCTTTTCCGACGACTTGAGCACCACCGTGTTGCCGCAGATCAGGGCCGGCGCCACTTTGAACGCGAACATGATCATCGGTACCTGCAGCTCCATATTAAAAACCTTCGATCCACTGGAGAAAAGCGACAACAACGAGACAGAGAAGGAGGGCCAGGATTGCCCGTCACCGAGTGAGTGACAAGACGGACTTACATTCCAAGGGATAATCAGGCCGACCACACCGTAGGGCTGCCGCACACTGACATTGAGGAAATTGGGGGAGCTGAGACTCGATTCGCCCAGGATATGGTATCCGCTGCCGGCAAAGTAGTTGAAGACGCCCACAATGGCCGGGATGTCCATTTTCTTGAGGAGCTCAACGGGCCTTTTTATGAGAACGACGGAACAGATTAGCCCCGTTGACAAGCTGGTATGGTATGTAATGCAACATCAAGCCGTTTCAAAGGTTGGGAAAGGCGTAGCTCCTTACTTTCCCATGCACATGGAATCCAGCTCGGCAAGCTGTTGAGCGTCTCTGAGGACGAGCTGCGTAAACTTGAACATATACGCCGCGCGCTCGTGGGCGGCAATGCTGCTCCAATGCAGAAAGGCGGCCTCTGCGGCCTCGACTGCGAGGTCAACGTCCTCCTTGGTGGCCTCGTGCACGTTGCATATCTCTTGGTCGTTGTAGGGATTGTAGACTTTGAACGTCTTCCCTTGCTTGCCCGCGACGAACTGGAGTGTGAATCAGGTCAGGAATAGATGTTCGAGGGCACGCCTCCCTGGGCACATGTCCACAATACACGTACTTCGTTGTTGATGAAGAGTCTCGTTTCTATAGCGTCTGGCTTCATCTTGGACGATTCTTTGTCGTTCCGAGAGATTGAATACTTAGTACTTTGAAAGGTGAAAGCGTTCCCCCAGTAGTATGACAGGTTCAGGATGCACACAAAGCTAAACCTCGACGACAAGGGTCTTCAAGATGAAGAAGGAAATATCAACCCCAAGTCGCCAATAATTGGTGGACGATTTACGGGGTGTTGTTCATCCTGGCTGACTGAGGTTTATATGGGGTCGGGGGATGAGATCCCGAGGAACCCCCGGCCACAGCCAGGCCCGCCACGAGGTGGAGGAAAGGGGGAAGAACGAGGCTGAGGGCTTGATTCTTCAGCGGCGATGCTCATAACGTTTGTGGGTACGCTGTCCAGGTCACTCTGCAGAAATTCCCAGCATGAATGGCCCTCCTCGTTGTAACTTGTTACCATTGCCGCCTGCTGCCAGGAGGGCAATGAAATGGGCTTCCGAGTGACTCTCGACTTTCCTACCGTCTGGAGAGTCAAAGAGGAAACACCACAGGACTGCTGCATGAGAGGACGAAAGGTACAGACTTAACCGTCCACTTGTCGACATCGTCTCAACCGAGATTCTGCTATCCCGCGCCTCACAGCGAAGAGAAGCTACGTCGTGTCCAGAGGCTGGAGGGCGAGGAATCCGGCGTGGTTGCATGCAAGTACTCGTCCCAGCAAATTCATGCTCGCAAAGGGCATCCTTGAGACCACTGTAACTGCCGCACGTTGATATCTTTAGTTGAGAGGCAACAAGGCGTCGGGAGAACGAACTGCGCCTCTTTTTCTTTCCGCAGCACCATTCCGTCACTCATTGGGGGCCGACAAGGCGTCACATCTGAATTCACTGGAGCAGGATTTTCACGAATGCACACTTTTTCGTTCGGTAGTGCGCGGCTCAGCAGTAGGCGATCCGGAGGACGTGATGGCCGATGGGCGATGCGAGGTTCTGACGCCTATTGTCATCTAAGATAGGTACATAGGTACTCGGTACGTGTAAGAGGCACCGAGTACTCGGTACTCATAATCGACTATGAATGGCAACTGACAATGTGAGAAGGATCCAAAAATTGAAATTTATTTGTAGCGAGAGAGATTTAAATTAATAAACGGCCAACGTTGTTCCCCTGGTCCTGGTGGCAAGGCTGAAACCGAACCGCGAAGATAGACACACACACCATTTTTATTATCCCAGACTCGGGATGTATATCTGCAGAGTTCTTTAGATATCGATTGTTGTTGTTACGAAGCACTGTGCCGGTCCGGGCTGCCAGCCACATGGTCTCCGACACGACCCTTTGTGCTGTTTGGGCCTGCCAGCTGGGGTCAAGTACCTATAGTCATATGAGGGACTCATAGGCCACCACCCCGATGAAGATCGGTAGGGGGCATTTGAGAATTAATATTAGTGACCCAGAATCTGGCTCAAGGAGGAGAAAGGGTGTATGGGGGCCAGGGGCAAAGCGGGCCTGGATGACGATAGGGATGAGCTCCTGCTGGGCAATGGCCCACTTGTGATATTTTTAAAATTGCGGGCTTTGCATCGGCGTCTTGTCTCCCTCATCGCCGTCTGTGCGGTCATCAAGCACATCATCGCATGGCAAAAGGACGCAGAAGAATCTGTCATGCGCCAAATAGTAGTAGCCTAGCTTACGAGTACGAGCACTGATCGAGAATCAATACGAGGACACATAGATGGTCACCCTATCTCTCTTCCCCATAATGTTGTTATGAGGTAGATCACAAGGCTGCAGAGACCCGAATTCCTTGGAAACTGGATTCCACGATTATTTAGGGACGCGATAACGGGCACTGTTACTTACATGGTAATCTGCTATTACTCAGTGATACTGATGTATCGTAGAGAAATACCAAAATAGGCATTAGAATTTACTCTTGTCAGAGGGATAACATATGTCCAGTGGGTGTCCAAAAGAACGAATGGTCGTGTCGTCAGTTTCATCACACAGGATGCCCCAAATTCCCTTTCACACAATATTTCCCATGGGGTTGTCTTTTTCTTCCCAGAATGCGCCGCTCGCTTGCTCGATGATGCCCAATAATAACAAAAGCATAAAGAAAAAAAAGAAAAGGAATTACACAATAGTCGGATGAAGGCGGTGGTCCGATAACGAAAACATCGAGTCTTTCCTCCTGCTGTACCTCAACACTCTTCGAGGAGATGGCGCGGGAGGAACTAATAACTCGGGCTTTGCGTCGAGTTTCTGAGCTTCTCCCTGGAATCCCCCTGCCTCCATCTCCGCCCGCTGATCAACTCCCACACAGCCAGCGAGGCCACGGTGACACCCAGGATGAAGAGGGGGATGAGGTTCCATCTCCAGCCCCTCATTAGGCGGAGGTTATTGCGGATATCGCGCCGGTCGCTGGCGTGCGCGAGAGGGAGTTCGAGCACGGCGATGAACCAGTTCTCTGGCGTCCAGTTGTCGAGCGGGTACATCTTCGGCTCCGGGTTGGCCGCCGCAACCGCGAGGTTGATGTGCTGGTTGTCGGTCTGGGCCGTGACCACAAACGTGTAGATCAAGGCGGACAGGGTGAGAAGGGCCGATATCACCGTCATGACGACCCAGAAAATGAAGATACCCGAGTGGTTTATGGCTTGCGTCTGGAGTGAGTCTGTTAGTGAGGAACCCAGAAGCGTCACTTGGGTGAGAGATGCATACCCTTCTGGCTCGTCGTTTTTCATACCAAATCGTGAGCAATCCCAAGAAGCCCACTAGTACAACAGCGGTACCTGCAGCACCGTTGCTGGTATGTCCTTG
Source organism: Fonsecaea multimorphosa CBS 102226 (assembly GCF_000836435.1). Taxonomy (NCBI): domain Eukaryota; kingdom Fungi; phylum Ascomycota; class Eurotiomycetes; order Chaetothyriales; family Herpotrichiellaceae; genus Fonsecaea; species Fonsecaea multimorphosa. Next base: position 5,776 of record NW_015971689.1, read on the forward strand.
GTCGGTGATGATTCCTTTGGGCTTTCCATGGAGATTGAAAGTGCCGTTGGGAGCATCGATGGTGAAGAACCTCCCAGCCCGGTCGTGCAAGAAACCGACCATTGACCCAACGAAACCGACCTCGATGACCCCATCGATCATCAAGAACCCCATGGCCACGTACAACGGCAAATAGTTCGACATGGCGAAACGACGTGTTGGGAATGTCTGATGGTGTCTCCAATGCTGAGGTATCAAACTGTGGTGTCGCGGCGGGACAGCCTTGACCAGGACGAAGGAATTAACAAAGGGCGAGGTTGGTGGGTTTTGTCTTATGGGAGGGATGAGATTATAGTATATTAGTCCGTGACCAGTATGACTAACAACGGCCAACAGGAGGGCGAGTGTGGTGTGTGTGGCAAAATCCAAGTGGAACGAAGGCGGGGGGAAATGGATGCTTTATAAACAAAGGTGCTCTTCGGACATCATAAGACATTTGAGTTTAAGGCTGAAAAGGCATGGCATGCTATGGCGCCTTGCATCGACCAGCAATTTGCTTCGCACCTCCAAAACTTACCCTGGAATGGAGTAGTGGCTGAAGGTTGAGTCCCTGGCATGAAGACAAGGTGCATGGGCCTGCCAGCTTCTTCGTATTGTGAAAGCCGGGGAGTCGTGTACCTGGTTCTACGAGGGGGGCCCAACACAGGGGAACTGCCGTCAGCCTGCCTTGATTGCTGGCAGTCGGTAGACAACAGCGCCATAGGGAAGGCGATTGCCCTCAGCTGCCTGCCCTGTGTTGTTATTTTCGAAGAAAACGACGAGTCACTAGGCGGACATTCAAGCCTCTCAAGCCTCTCTCGGGGGAGCAGGCACAAGGACATTTTCAGGCCCGCCCGCCGGAGCAGCGAATCTCGTCTTTTTAGGAGCCTTGGCTGCTTATCAAACGGGCAACGGCGCCGACGTGTCCGTCTCATTCTGGCTGCTCTTGTGGAACAACACGAGCCAGCTGCCGGGGGGCACATGTCTTGGTTCCTATCGGTTGGCAGAGAAGCCGTCGAGTTATAGTGTACAGCGGCCTCGTTGCAACTCAGCTACGGTGTTGAGAGAAGCAGTGGCTCACTGCGGCATCTTGTATGGCCAACATGGAAGTTGTCTGCTGCTGCTTCGGAGGAGATTTGGGCAAGTCAGCACAACGAAATCACAGATTCGCAACAAAACCATCGGGAAAGTGGCTCGATAGTAGTGCTGACAGACTGGCTAACCCCGAACAAGCAAGCACCGGAGCTGAAATCCCAAGCGAAAGGCAGTCCAGCGTGGCGTAGAGTGGCCAATAAGAGAAACACTTAGCTGTTGATCAATGCGGCTGTGGGTTCAGCAAACCACAAAATAATCACACCTTTAAACGAAGAAAGGGGCGAATGGCGAAGCAGGAACCCACCTGGCCATGCTTGCTAAGACTCCAATCCTTTGCAGCACAGCCTGCCAATTTGGGAGACCAACACCGCTGGAGTCGAGATTTGAAAGGATTTCTTGGTTTTCTTGGTACTTCCTTCGACGGACGATCCCCGGTCGGACGAGCTCGCCGACTTTTCGGAGAATTCATGGAGGCATCTAGAAGTCAGCAGCGGAATCGTAATTATATGTATTCTCTTGGTGCGAGGGTGAGAAACCGCAGGGCATTGCCAGGACCAGCAGACGACGCAAGGTAATCGGAGAACCACCACGGTGCGTTCTTGCGAATCCTTCCATCTGTTGTTCCATGGAAACGTGCGTGATGTCGGCATTAGCTGCGAAATAGAAGACATTGTTGCATCCGATCACAGCCGCATTCGGGACCAAATCCCTCAGCCCTGCTCAGCTCGCCAAAGGGAAATCCATAAATCCTCATGAAGCAAGGAATCAACCAAGATCAAGACCGGCAGAGGAAGACGAGATTCTTTGGTCGTTACCATTGTCATTGTCGAGTCGAGTCGATTCGTGGCAGAATCGTGATATCCAAAAACCAGATATGCAGTATATAATCTTTCCACACCTCTTTGCTATGCATGCCCTTGTAAAGGACTCAAAAACAATGTCATATACCCATGCTATGCATCCCAAAGCCATGCACAGCTGGCTTGAGATCCTTGGGACCCAAAAAACCCACCGGCTGCCAATAACAGCAAATATGCTTCTCATTCCATGCTCGGCGTTCAATCATCATGTCCCCATGGCTTTTGTTTATTTTTATATCAAAATCTCAACCGTGATAACTCCGTCTGGGGTCTGGTAGTCCCGGTCGTTTCTGATGCTCTGATTCCTGCATCACAAGCCACTGTAATATGCTCTCGTAACACAAAACAAATTGCCGTAAATTCTGTACCATGCTCAGTCGCTGATGTCGGAAGTCATCCACGGTCTTGGCCACCAGATCGACATCATCCCGATTTATCCAATCGCCAGTATCAACATCCATTTTATCTTCCCCAGCCTCGTGAGAGAGCCGCTGCCTCTTCAACATGTCGATGACAGAATCAATCGTGCAGAAGGTGCCCGTTCGCCCACACCCTGCGCTGCAGTGCACTAGAACCGGGCGTTGCCCTTCGGGCGTCGCTTCATCTGGTCCCACGACATCGTTGGACGAAGTCCCAGCTCCTCGGACATACTTGTTGACCTGTTCTACGAGTCCAAGCAGCTCCAGAGGGCTTGCCGGAGCCCCAAAGTCTGGCCAATCCGCATAGTGAATCTGAGTGATCTCACGCATTGGCTGGAAGGGGAACGCTGAGTGACTTAAAGAGAAATGACGGACCATTGCGGTAGGGACTTTGGAAGTCGACGATTTCCCCTCGTCTCGACCTCTTTCTCCTGGAATATTGGCTGTTGTTGATCTTCTAGGCGCCATGGACGGTCTGGCTGTCGGTGCAAGTTTATTGGCGAACTTCTTCGTCTCCAAGCTCACCTGGCGCTCGGAGAGCTGCTTAAGCTTTAGAGGACCATACTCGCCCGGTTTCCAGTAAACATGACTCTTGACCTGGCCCCCTTCCGCTTCAGCCGTCAGCATGACAATCACACGGACATCCTGTTCCCACACGACGCGCCAAAAATCGTTGAACGTGGCAGGAATGGGCGCTTGGGTTGCAATGTATCGTCGGTTTGAAAACTCTGCCTTGACGTGGCTTGCGTTGATATAGTCGCAGCTACCGTTCGGAACATTCTGAAGCCGGACACGAGTATGGTCAAAGGGAAAGATATTGTTGTATCGGTTCTTGGAGCCTTTCTCAATTCCGGCAACTTGGATCTTTTGTGGCTGTTCGGTCCGCGGCGTCCCATACGACACTTTGGCCGTGAGAGCTTCCTGCATGCGTTTCTGTTCCGACTTCTCAATACTGAGAAAGCTGTCCGACACCAGTCTTCCTTCGTCTGACTTTGAAGCAGCTCTTTTCAACCATGCCGGCATATGTCGTTCCGTCTCGGATGTCATGTTGGTAGGCTTCTTGATGGGCATCTGCCCAACTCCGTCCATCAAGTCCATATTCTGACGAATATTCCCGAAGAATGGATTGGCAGCCGACTTTTCCGAGGGCATGGCACAACCTCCGGCCACGGGCAGGGCGTCCTTCCCCGGAGCTGAGATTGACAGCGGCTGTGAGGACGCACCATTTCCGGATTGAACAGGACCGCTGTCAACCAGCTCCGGAACCAGTTTCTGGAATTTCAAAAACCCACCTTTGACCACGAGCCCCGTCCCAGACCAGCCTTCTGACGTAAATTTCTTGAGCACGTTTAACGGAGTGACGGCCTCCTTCTGCAAGGCAGAGTTGGCGTCATACACTATTATATAGGCACACTTTGGCCAGCGCGCGAAGGCCTCTTGGTCTCGCGCCGATGCAAATGTCTCGGCGAGCCTTTGCACGTTATATGCCGGTCGCTTCAGGAGTGTCGTGGGGATACATAGATTTAGGGCTCCTCGTACCCGCGCCGTGGCATACTGCTGATATACTCTTAGGTCCAGCACCAAAACATTTTCTGGTTGGTTTTTCATGACTTCTGCTATTTGGGTTGGCGAAACAATTGGAGGAGCGTCTTTATCGCCCGACGAGGGTAATGTGTCTGAGCGATGAGAATTTGTGGCAGCCTTGAGGGGAGGTGTACGGATGCTATTGTCAGGTAAAGAGAGCCGAGCGTGTTGGTGGTCGGCAACGGTATGCTGGGAATTGATGGGTCCCGGAGATTGTCGTCTTGGGATATCAAAAAAGGAGACATCCTCCATCTGGGTACCCTGCTGCAGCACGGCCGACCCTCCATTGGTTGATTTTGAGCTTCTCTCTATCGAAGGCCTCTTTGTATGAGGGGATGCGGGAGTCTCGACGCGCGAAGCAGTGCTCGTCGAGTTGTTTCGAGATTGGGAAGGTCTAAATGCCGTGTTCAAAGCAAACCTGTGGTTATGTTCCGACTGTCTTCTAAACGCTTCAAACTCTGGGTTGGACTCGAGCGGCACATGACGGGGAGTCGGGGCGTTGTTCGGAGCAGCTGAGTTGGGGTACGTCCAATTTTGGCGAGCATGTGCGCCCGGGTTGGAGTCGGGCGGTATGGTATCATCGCTGCCCACAACAAAGCCAAAGTAGCTGGGACTCGGGCTCTTGACATCTTTAGGCGCTTGAGCAGATCGAGCATTATTTGGAGATAGGTGAGGTGGCATGGATTGACCGACCGAGGCTGCCGCAGGCTGAGTACGTGGAGTGGTCGTGGGCCGGGAGGAGCGCGAGTGGGAATGGGAGTGAGATTTGGAATGTGAATGCGACTGTGAGTGAGAGTGAGAATGAGATGAAGATTTGAGGGCCGCCGTCGCAGTGGCGGACATGGTGACGTTGGCCAATTGGCCCGAGGTAGCGGGTGAGGTCGAAGTGATGTGGTGGATGGTCATCAAGTTCCGTGGCCAACGAGGGTCGGGCTAGTGAGTCGACGGTGACAAGAATTAGAGCCCCCCACAGGAGGGATAAGTGAAAGCAAGGTTGAAAAGGACCTTAAGCAGCAAGAAAGGCGTCGAAGGGGACGAGAGGGATATGAGGCGCTGCGCTTTGAGGGTGTGGATTTTGTGGGTGAGGATGGGTCAGGCGCAGGCAGGAATTGTACGGGAGTGGCAGGTGAGGGTGTGTTGTGTACACAAGTACCAGCTCGCCAGGTGAAAAAGTAGATCTGCCCCCAAAGATCTACGTCATTGTGGTCTGGACTGTGCACGCGACAAGGCGGACAGCGAGAAGGAATGTGGAAACATTTTGGTGGGCAGGCAAACAAAGGGATATATTGTTTTCTCAGCTGAGGCAGTGAATCACTAATTCAATGGCAACTTTTTTTAAGGTTGGTGTGCGGTGTGAGCTGAGGCGAAAGGTCAGAGACGCAAGGTGAGAGAATTGGCCGGTTAAAGGGGGGACAGAGAGATGGGGTTTAGTAAAGTGCCGCCTGGTAAATATCGTCAGGGGGAGCAGGCACTGTATGTAGCAGTGGCCGCAATGCCTGGAGGGGGAGCACAAGCGCTGAGTTCCAGGCATAAAGGGTGCGCCAAAAGGTGACCTTTCGGATGGAAATTGGCGCAGGGAACAATGACGTCGGTGGGAGCAGCAACCACAACGGGTGATGGTGGGGGGAGCCTACTAGGTAGTGAGCCAAAAGGCGGCCCCCAATGGACTGAGGGTCCTGGCTCCTCTCTTCGTCAAAAGGTGAAAAGCAAGATGAACCATGACTGGGTGCATGAGCAGTGGAGGGTGAGTGGTACAAGCAGTGGCCCCTGCTTTTCGCCCAGCCCAGGCCTCAGCATACCTGTAACCCATGAACTCGACTCGCATTCTCTTAATTCCGAAACCTCGTTCAAGAAATACACCACAAACACACTATCGAGGCAGGGAGGTTTCCGTGGTTGGTGAGCAGAGGCAAAGGAAATCAGGGTCTTCTGGGGAAGGGAAATCAGGGTTTGTACCGGTAGGAGGAGGACTGACGCAAGGTGAACCCTCGCTGACTCGCAACACGCTGCCACGGGTCAATACCAGGTGGGTGCCAGGGGGCGAGGGGGGATCCCATGCCAGACTGGTGGAAGTGAGCGTGGGAATAACGGTCTGGAACCCCAAGGAACAATTGTGGCCGGTTCTACAACTACTACAAATGACCCCAAGGGGGAGCGGTTATTGGCCCAGAGACTTGGATCAGCCTCCGAAGATGCAGGGTGGGTGGATAGCGAAGAGGCGATGGAGGGGATCGGACCCTGGTTGGGGTGCATGACAGCACAACAATGATTGGAAATCAGGGCAAGATGGATGATTGCTAAATGACTGCTAAATGACTGCTAAACGACTGCCACCGACTGCCGTCCTATGCACCTGCCTAGATAGAGGACAATAAGTCTCATCATACCTAGGTAATGAGAGTGACAGACAGGAGAGACAAACCACCACCGACCAACATAATCCAAACTGCCTTGATCACCACAACAGTCCTCTACAAATATACCATCCTCGGATAGCAACTAGACGTACGCTTCCCAGGGCTGACCATCCATCAACCCCACGTCATACTCGCCCAAGCCATCACCACCACCGTCATCACCTTGTTCTGTTCGCTTATCTCTTAGTGACTCTTCCTCACCTAAGGGCTACAGTACAGAGTACACAGAACTTACCAGGTACTGTTGAGATTGAGGGTCTCACCGGGACAGTGGCATGATCCACACGAGAGCCCTCTCGATTCTCAAGTGCTACTCGCACAAAAATCCTCTTTGAGCGATACTAGAAATGCGGCTTAAGGCACTACCCAGGTACCGCATGCACCCAATGCACTCAAAAAGCGCCCTAGCCATGAGCCGGCATATCCAACACGTAAATCGATAACGAAATGCAGCCTGTGTCTGGCGTGCTTCTGATGTCCTTGGCGGGTCGGTAGTCGGGAGACGCCCGGTTGGGAGAAAGAAGGGGCCATATGACCAAAAAGTGCACATGTTCCCGTTACACAGATGCTTAAGGTCCCCTATCTAGTCCGCACAGAAGGATTTACTACTGAAACAGTCCGGAATACACAGTATATACTCGGTACAGGGTCCAGACCCCTTCCCAACTAAGCTCCTCCCCTCCGTATCGAGACCGAGCTTCCCCGAGCACCACCAACACGACACGTTTCGGTCGTCATCCGGAGCTGCCATGCGTGTCTCTGCATGTCGGCTGTTGCCGAAGATGACGCCGTTTGCAGACAAAGCAATCAAATGCCGTCATCTCCCTCCCCATCTTGTCACACCTTCAGCCAGTCCGTGCTCCTGATGTGGCCAGAAGCTTCTCGCCCATCTCGCCTGCATCTAAGCGAGCCCTCCTTCAGGTGACCCATGCCGCCATGGTATTGGTCAGACCGCCTAGCTGTCAGTTTCCCTTTTGAGATTTCACAAGTAAGCAAGCTCTTTGGCCAACTGTCGATGGTGCACACACGCTCCATCCTAGAACGCGTTACGTGTCACCAGAGCTCCGTATGTCAATTCGTACTTTGCAGCCTAGGTCCACGGGGATGCTGTTCCGTTCAATGCAGGGCGGTCTCTTCATGTTGTGACCGCGCACTTCATGAAAGCACGTCGACCGCCAATTTGGTTGGTCACCCGATCCAAGTACTCATCACGTGTATTGTCATTGGTGGTCTCACCCAGGCGACATGTCTGGACTAGCTGTTGCTCCGAGGTTGGCTTCGCCGTCGGTTTGTCGAGGTTTCGGAGGTTCCGTCCGAGGCTCAGGACTTTGTGTCGCGCACGCTCGCAGTAATGAGGATTATTGCGCGACAATGCCCAGAGATAGGTGAAGAGACACAATGGATGGACCGGGTCTGTCTGTCGAACTATGCTCTCTATCGCAGTCTGCCGTCTGGTTCATCCTTCCAGCGCTCGACGCGTTTCTGCTCCCAGTTGTCCAGGTCTTTGGCCATAAGCCTGTAGTATTCATCTCGCTCATTGAGCTCTCCCTTGAGGATCTTCCGTCGTCTTGGATTGTACGTGAGCCCGCCCTCGCCCGCTGGCCCGCCTTTTAAGCCCAACTCCATCCTCTCGTGATCCGAGACCTGTCTGTTCTTGCGGTCGTGCTTCTCGTATCGCAGGGCCGTGGCCGGAGTGAGGAGGAATGAGGCCGCGACGACGATCGAGATGAACGGCAGGCCGAAGTACAAGAACGGACTGCGTTCCTGTTTGCGGTTGTACCACGCCGCGATCCGTGAGGGGAGATCTCTTGCTGCTGCGCTACTGCCGCTGCTGCGGAATGGCTTCGATTGGAAAACAGGCATGTTGCTAGAGTACAGGGCACCACTGAAGAAAGGATGCTGCACCAGATACAATGGGGGTCTGCGCCTTTGTGTTTAGCTCTGGCCCTGCTTCAGAACTTTAACAATTGGTCAGGCGGAAAGCACCGAACAAGAAGGAGAGGCTGCTATGATGGTGGTGGCGGCCCTCTGCCCATGGTTCGAATGTGGTTGGAAGATGAAATCGGAGTTTGATGCTTGAAGCTTCCCTCCAGGAAACCCGCGGCGCATCCCGAACATTTCATGATGACCGCAATGCCAAGTATTGCCAAGACCACTCGCCCTTTACGCTCACAGCCTTGCGTATCCGGACAAGGTCTACTCTCAACTCAGAAAATATTCGAAGCCTTTCATCTCACGACCATTGAACTGTATTTGGCTCCTTTCTAGGGGAGACAATACCCTATGTTACTAGTGGCTCTTTTTTTTTGTGCTGAGTGTGCCCTTCTTTGATCAAATTATGCGATGCACCACTTCTGTTGCCCGCCGAACTTGGCACCCACGGCCAGTTCCCACTGGGCGTGCTCCGTATTTTGGACCATTTTCTCCTTTGCCAGTTCAAATTCCGGCAGGTGGTAGCTTCTTGTGGTCCGAATGACAAGGATCAGACACAAATACGTGCCGTATACCACGTTGGCCTCATCAGAACAATTCATCAACAATGCCCCCCGGGCCGGCGCAGTGGGGTCCGAGAAATGATTCTCTAGGACGACTGACAGCCGCGAAGATGTCCCTGCCTTCACGGCGTCCCAAGGATGCTCCGGCAGAAAAGCAGTGCCCCCAAAATATGCTTCGAAATAAGTCCGGGAATACTCCGTAATGCACCAATAAGTAACGTCGCCGTCTTCCTCTGCGAAACAAAACTCGGGCGACAAAGGATCTGTAAGCGGCTGAAACGTGAATCCTGGGAATGCAACCATCAGCCCGCGTTCGTCGATGCGAACAGGTTTGGAAACCTGTCGCGCGTGGTGTGGCTCGTCGAGGTCCGAATCGTGTTGGAGCTCGTGGTTTCCTGTGTCCAAGCTGTAGATGTTGACTACTCTTTCGAGCTCCGGTCTCTGGGCGGAGTTCAGGAATGACCGTGGCGCCCAACGATATCCCCTCAGGGCCATCCTAGGTAAGTTAGTAAAAACAATGCGCGCCGAAAGAACATCCTCCACAACTGATAAGAAGGTAGTCCACCGTTTCTCACGATTGTCGTGCCTGAGCACGTCTTCCACTCCTGCATCCAGCAACGTCGTAATGCAGATTGCTTCGTCCGAGGCTTTGCTAGTTTGTCTGTATTGTACTTCGGTCAATATGTGCAAGAACAATTCTGCTTTTCTTTGACGCAAAATGGAGTTGGATCCGATGCTGGAGGGAAGAACGTTCATGGATAGAATGGCCGAAGGACACGCCCCAAACTTGGCGGCAAAGTCCAACTGTCCTGATCGACCATCGTCCTCGCCGTTTACCGATGCGGAAACATGGTCGGCGGAACCAGACGTCTCGGCACCGAGCAATTCATCCGATAGCAGAACGAGCGACCGGGTCGGCTCGTTCAAATCATCAAGGGGAACGACCTCGTTATGGGACATTTGGACAAAGACCCGATCGTTCAAGGCTCCTTCTTGCAGAGTCCACAACCGTTCACACCAGGGAGAGACGCAGACTCGGGCCATGAGCTCTTCGAGAGGACAGTACCGGCTCTGTGCATTCAACTCGACGTCTTTCACCAAGACGGCGGATGCTGCTTCAAAGACGTTGCGCATGTCCAGGATGGCTTTCTTTCTTATTTCGAGGTTATTGACAGGGATGCAAAGAGTATCGATCCAGAAATAAAGCCGCTCCAGGTGTGCTCTCTTGTGGATATGCAAGCCTTCGGGAAAGATATCGTCAAAGTACTCCGGGTTTGTAAGGATCATATATTGTAGCTGCGTTCTGAGCGCTTTCAACTGACAAACCGGTAGTGCATTCGCTCGAGGATTTCCCAACCCGTCGGACCAGCTTTGAAGTCGTCAGCCCATTTGCTACATCCTAAGTCTGCAAAGATCAAGAGACTTACACGTGGGATATCGCGACATATGGAGTGTCTCCAGTATATGCGATAACCTCCAGGTCCAAGGAATCATCCCATTTCCGATTTTGTGCGGTGGTTGGACACCGGACCGATATGATGGGAACACTCCCGTCCATTATTATAGCGACGAGCTTATCGCTGGGCGGGCCCATCTGGCCGCCGCATCTGCAACTCATGCGTTTCGTGATCATTTTCGGGACTTGAAAGTGCATAAAGGAAGGCTCTACGGGACAATGGGCGGTGATATATACGTCTTCCAGTATGTCATTGGCTGCGCACCGACTCTTCGAACAACGGGAATGGTCCTTGTTGACTGCCGGCGGACCCAGCATCTTGAAGTAATACATGGTCAAAACATTCCTATGTCGCTTCCACAGTCTGGCCACTTGCCCTACGCACCAGCCTTCGCTTACCATCAGCGACGAGAGCCAAGCGCATGTAGGGACCACCAGTCTACTCGGAGGATCATAGATGACCATGTGGAAGTACTCGATCGTGGCCAGCAAGACGACAACTGATAGTTCGACTTCTCCGGGCAGGCAGTTGCGCAGATACGTCGCTTCGGCATCGTTGCCCGCGGTTCTTAATTTTCCATTGAAGGTCTCAAGCACCCCTGAGACAAAGGTGAAATTGTAGCTGACGTCTCCTTCGTGCTCCGCCTTTGCAGACGGCGAGGCGTACTTTTCCTTGTCGTACCATTGCTGCAAGTATTTGCCCAGTGTTCTCGTGGTGATGAAGGTTCTGCGTTTCTTCCTCTTTCTCTGCCACAGTTGTTAGAGACTGTGCATGTGTGCCATTGTGACATGACAAACTTTGTGCATTGGACTTACGAGCCCCGACGTGTGTCGCAGGAGATCGTGCCTGCTGAAAGTGATGCCGCAGATCTGGAAGACGGAGCTAATCAACCCAAAGTAGAGCCACTCTTGAAGGAAGGCCGCCGTCTGTGCAGCGTCCTTGCCCTCGAAATCGGCATTCTGTAAACTCTGCGTGCTCCTGCCATGCCGCGAAGGGAAATCGAGGAATCCCTTGCAATCGTACTCAGAGCTGAGACTCGGGCTTCCACTCAACCAAGGCACATGAACGGGTCGGTAGGGATGCTCTGGCGTGGGTATGTGATCCATTCGCTCGAGTCAGGGAGCTGCTGTGATCTTCTCACCTTTGCTTTCGACCAGCACCCTCGTACACTGTTGGAAAAGTTTTCTCCAAGCCATCTGGTAATGAGGTTTTAGGGAACCGATCACTCAAGATCAGACCACCCACCTCTGCACATGTGGCAGCCGATTCGCTCTTGGCAACGAGGCCCAGGATCTCCTTTCGGAAGCCAATGATCCCTGCTCAGTCTCAAGGGTGCCTTGGAGGCTCGAGATTCATCATGACGTTGCCAAGTGGAAGTTTCCTGATCAGGCTGTTTACACTTCAGCCTCCCGTCGTCCCACGAAGATCGCAACTCTCTCTAGTGTAAAATTAAAAGTCAAAATACCTGAATGGGAAATCCCAGAGAGGGAGATGGGGAAAAAAGACAACTCAGATGACATGAAGCGCAAACAACCGCCGAAGCTCTCCGTCAGCAGAATATCAGGCTCTCGCGTGAGGTCACGGCGAGACGCACGCCGGCGACCTGATGTTGTGACAACGACGGTGACAACAATTCCTCGGACTCGCGACGAAGTCCAGCGACAAGATAACTGCCCAATGGACGGTGACGTCGCCCTTGTCGAACCCATGAGCATGGCCTACCAGACAATCCGACCATCTGCGAGACACCTCCGAACTTCTGCGAAGTATGTGCGAAGTGGGGCTAGCGAGCTACAGCTAGCTGCCCAAGGAGCAGACGGAGCAAGAGCATGTGAGCTGCGAGTCTCGGGCATGGCAGGTCAGCTCCGTCGTCGTCATGGACCCGTCTCCCCTTTGGTCCGTGGGAGAAGTAGGCGAAGAAAGTGGCTCTGGCTAATAGCTGCTCCTCTTGGGACCCTGGGACCTTTGATGCTGTTGGCGGCAGCTGCTTACGGAGAAGTCCAGTCGAAGTCAAGCAACACCAGAAAGCTGTTGTTCGAACCATCTTTGGTGGACTGATCTGTGGTCTGCTGGCGACAAACTTCCGGACCCCATGTGCCCTAAACAGCTGGCCCTGAGGAATCATTTTCCTGCGCGAACCCACCACGCCCACCTAATCGTCAATCTATGGATCCCCCGGCAGGGGCTCCCCGAGGGGCTTCAGGATCCAGAGCTTCCGCGATCTGAGATCATGAGCTTGCGCACTGACCACGGCCGACCCTTTATGAAGAGCGCCAGGCTCGCGCTCTCGCGTTCTGGAACGAGAAGTCGGGTCCCTCAAGTGCTCCTTCAAGTAAAAACAAACCCGGCTGTAAACTAGTTCTATTGTGTTGACGCAAATTCCAAATCCAGCAACCGCAACACCCAACCAAGCAATGGCATACTATACAGAGCCTTTTTTCCTTGACCCGGGGTCTCAGCAATACCAAGATGAAACATATTTTACCACTTTTCAATCAGACAGTGAGGAGCACGACCTGGTTGCAAAAGATCTCGAGGGTTGGTCGATGCCCATCGAGACCCAACCCATGCAATCCAGAAGCTACGCCATGCAGTCCTATCTAAATGCTCCGTACCTCAGCCCCTGCCTGGAACCATTTGACCCGGCGGCCGTGCAGACCGTGGGGCCAGCTCAACTGCAATTGAACAGTGGTTCCGAATTCCCCATGAATTACCAGCCTTGCCAGTCCCCCGAAGCAGAGTTTGGAGCTGCCAGTGTCAAGGATGACTGCAGCGACATCTCGCCCTTGTCGTCGCCCAGCCTGGCAGACACCGAGGTGCACAGCTCCAAGAAGAGCCTCCCCCGCAGTCGTACCGCCGCCCGCTCTTCAGTGTCGTCACAGCCGAAGAAAGGGCGCCCACGGAAGAAGCGCAATCAGTCCAACGCGTCCAGCGAGGATGAGTCGGCTATTCTGAAGGCTAAGTTCGCCCATTCCGTGATCGAGAGGCGGTACCGTGACAATCTCAACGGGAAAATGATGCAGCTCCACCGCGTGCTCCTGGCCACCGAGACCAGTCAAACGTCGTCCACCTCTCACTTCACCACCTCATCCACAGGTCCCACGCTGTCGGGCAGAGTCCGCAAGTCCGACATCATGTCCAGGGCGATCAATTACATCCACCAGTCCGAGGTTGAGATGCGACACCTGGACGACGAGATCAAGCGCCTGCAGGACCAAGTCGGCCTCTTCCAGAAGCTCGTCAATTGCGACGATCTGTCGTTGCTCAAGGACATGACACGACTCGGCGTCCAAAATTCATGACATTGTGCTGTCCACAGTTCTCTGTTGTGTGCTTTTTTCCTCGCCGTGTCCTCATCCTTCTCATCAGTCTTCTTTACATCTTCGTCTTTCTTACTCGCAGTCTTCTCTGTATGACTTGTGTGGAGAGGTCGAATCTGTTTGCCGTGTCTTGTACGCGAGGGACTTGACCTTATAGCGTGGGTTGGGAAAAATGTACCTCTTTTCTTTTCAAAATGTAACAGAATGGGGGGATTGTTGGAATCCAGGCAACTATTTTGTTCTCTTACAAACCCCCATTGTTGACTATTCGTCCGAGTTTGGTTTGGTCTTGTCCATTTCATGGCATACCTCCGGTGCCGAGGCTTTTTGGGAGGGCTCGTTTTGTTGTTTTGTTTGGGCAAATGGAAATGGTCTGGAATAGGTTTTCTCTGCCAGGGCGGGCGGGCAGGTTGACAGGGAAGATTCACGATGCACACACATCACGCTAATCATAATGAGGACGACGACAACGATGATGGTACACGGGCGTCCAGTCAAGACGCGTTAGGGGCAGGGGACAAAATGGGTGCTACACCGGACGGGTGTCTCGAAGGCAAAAAGCAAAGGGCAAAAGGCAAAGGCCCTCTTTTGGGTCCAGCGAATATACCCCATCATCCAAAGATAAAAAAAATACCCTTTCAAGTGATTCCACCGTGTCTGTCTCTGGTGACAGAGGAACCACGGAGATATTCAATTAATTGTCAAGTGTTCCGAATCCCCACCGGCCCTCCACCCGTGTATACAGATGATGTCTGTGATATAAGTACTATATGGTTGTTGTCCGCAGCAGCCAATGTACACACTAAGTGGTCCTGGCCAAGGCATTTTTTCGCTTTCAATAGATTCGGGACAATTCCAGGACCTCAGGTTGACTTAGTGAGCCATGGGGGCAATGATATGTCACCTATATCATAGATATATAGTCCAAACCCCTATTCCCCTCCATTCCTCATCACTCTTTTCCTTCCTTGCTTGCTTCCTCACCTCTCTTTTTCTCCCTTCCCATTTCCGCCAGCCACCCCCCCCCCCCCCCCCTCTTCCAATCTCCGCGATATCAACTTGTAGCCCTTGTTAATGACGAGAGCTTGCGCCTGGTCGTCCGTCAATGAGGACACCTACGCACCGCCCTCCTACCACAAACAAGGTCACGGCGACACACGCGCCCATACGACGGAACTTCCTGGCGGCTAAACGCCCTGGCAGACGCAGTCTCCTGGGGGGGGGGGGGGGGTGAAGGGGTCTCGGAGACCTGGGGGTGTCTCCCATCTCTGCTGAAAGATGAGATTGACTGGGGGCCAATCCCAGACAGGTGATGGTCTAGATGACACCATGATGGTTCTGAAGAAGAAAATCTTTGGCCACCCAACTTTGGTTTTGGGGGGTTAAGGGTTGGACGGTCACGACGCGTCGACGAGGGCAAGACCGTCGATTGTCGCGCGTAGCGGAGTGCCCGGCCGCCCCAGGGGAGGTAGAGACGGCGCCCATGCGTCAAAATCCGGGGGGAGATCCGCCATAGCGATGTCCCGGACCTTGGGCCTCCAGACGGGGTCCATGTCCACATCACCCGTCTTCTCCTTCAAGGAGTGGCGACCAGCAGTGTCGCCGCAGCAGTGGTCGGCCGCCTCGTTTTCCTCGTCGAAGCTCGACACACTGCCAAACTCGGTCTCGTCGTCGCTGCTCCAGTTGACATCGTCCTCGCCCACACTGGAGACCTCTTCGTCGTCGGAGAACGGGTTCCTCTGGCCCTCGCCCTCGCCCTCGGCGTCCACTTCGACTGCACTGACGACCACCGAGTCTGGTGTTGTTGCTGGTAGTGATGATGATGATGATGATGCTTGTTCTGGCTGAAAGACGCGGTTGTGTGCGTCGTGCGCCAACAGCTCGGAAAACTCATCCAGGACTTGAGATTGATCCTCTTCTTTGCCGAAGATCACATCGGCCACCTGGTCCCACATGTCAATATCAAAATAGCAATTACTGGTGGTGGTGTTTTGCTCACGTCATGTTCTTCCATGTACTCTGCGGCTTTTTGATAGACTGAAAGGTGGCCGATCATCTTGGTCAGCATTGGCTCCATGTGCTCCGACTCCTGTTGCAGCTTCCACTGGGCCAGCCAGAGAAGCCTATACGCAGTCTCGTCTATGACTAGGGCCATATTTCAAAACAAAAGTGTAAATGGATGTTGATATCAAACGGTGGGGTAAGGATAGATGCTTGCTCCCGCAGCTACTTTGTAATTTTGGTCTCGTAGGGCGAGGCAAAGTTCTGAATCTGCTCTTGGTTCGTTTCTTGGAAATTGGGAATGGTTTTTCTTTGAACCTCCATGATGGCACCAAACGCAGACGTGCTCTCCGAAGAGAGTCCGGCAGGCATTGAAGTAGTAGTTGATTTTCGCGCGGCTGCCCAAAACACCCTGCATTGTCAGTGGTTGGAGTCTAATCGTATGACAAACTCATGAGTGTATCATTTGGCCAGGAGGATGATTGTTCGAATGATCTGCTTCTAGACTATTCTGAGGCAGAGTTACTACTGTGCATGAAAACGGACA
This sequence comes from Fonsecaea multimorphosa CBS 102226, assembly GCF_000836435.1. Lineage (NCBI taxonomy): Eukaryota > Fungi > Ascomycota > Eurotiomycetes > Chaetothyriales > Herpotrichiellaceae > Fonsecaea > Fonsecaea multimorphosa. Next base: position 21,989 of record NW_015971689.1, read on the forward strand.
GCGCGGCTTTGGTCTGGGAATTTTCCAGTCGCAGATGACAGGGACTCGCTAACGCTCGTAGGACAGTGCCCACTTTGGTCGCTGGGGTTTTTGTTGTGCCTGGAAGAATACAAGTTACCTGGATAGGTATGTACCTCGTTGCTCCGAAGCAGTGCGAAGCTCCGTCACGCAACCGAAAACCTGGATACTGGTAGTAGTGCGACTACTGGACGGAGTTCTCCCCTCCAACCCTGCTTCTGCTGACTGTCGCCAGCTATTTGCACATTTGGCCTCAGTCCACGCCTGGCTCTGAGGTCCAATGACTCGGTATCACCTTTTCTGGATTCCCGGGGCCCTCGACATCGAGGAACAAGTAAACTGCTCGTTGTCAGCTGACGCTACGTTTCAACGCTGGGCAAGAGGTTGTGACGGCGTGATTGTCCTCGCATAGAAGTGCCGTGCCTCGGCATTGGAAGGGCAGTGCTGGGGCCTGTCTTGATTGTCCATGACCTACCTACCTCTTCCCGGCCCGGTCGGAGAGTCTTCTGTTCTGTGCAGAAGTATGGATAACGGTACTCTGTACTCTGTACTCTGTACCGTGTACTCCGGGCTCATACTCGAAGGGGTCCCACAAAATGAATTCCTCCTAGCCAGCCCATTCAGAGTTCCTGAGCCAATATTACGATTTGGCGTGGTGCGTTGTGCCCCCCTGACAATATCTCGAGATCGAGGTGGGCGGGGACTCTTTGTGTAGAGTGTCACGAAATCCCAAACCGCATAAGACTTCCGGAGGGGTTCAACAACCACTAACCCGGAGTTCCCACTTTGACAAGCTGCAAGGAATTTAATTTCCTGACAATCTGTCGTCGTCACACGGGGCCAGCCGCAAAGAAGACCATCACGTCAAAAGGTAAAGAAAGAGAGAAAGAATTGAGCGCGTGAGATGTTCCGCTCTACCGGTCGACTGGCTTGACTGTCCAAGACCACCGAGTAGGTACTCCGACTCGGTACAACACCTGGGGTGACTTACATTCCTGTTCAAGCTCGCTACTGCCTCGTAGCCGTGACTATGACAAGGTACCTCGTAGAGGTGGATGACGTCAAAAATCGTCTGTTCTCTTGCCGTGCATGTCCCCAGAAAGAAGAACCAGGAAGACGAGAGTGGAAACAGTGGAAGAGTATTTTTACTGTGGTTTGAGATTTTGGCCCCATTGAAGTATCAAGTCTTTATGCATGATCTTCAGCCCCAGAGTCGACTTTGGTTTCTCTGGCTGCTGGTCCATTTCAATCGGGAAACACGCCTTTTCAGAGCACAAACTATTATGATTATTCTCGTTAGATGTGTCGTCCAGAGGCTATAGAAGTAAAACGTGCTCACGCCAGAACTGCCCCAGGGATATCATTTCTTCGTTAACATACACGCGCGCTGACAATCTTGTTCAAAAAGTACTATTCACATCAGCTCCCTCGGCCAGTCCCCCTGCCCTCCCCGCCCTGGATTGGCCCATCTTCTCCGAGAGTGTGCTGGCGAGTCATAACACGCCATCAGAGACTCTCCATTAGGTGTTGCAAGGAAACAGTGTTATTACAGTGAACGCTGTCGGTATTATCGGGAACAAAGCACGTATTCAGTGAAAAGAGGGGGTGTGTGCTCGCTTTTGATCATGCTCGACGTTCTTGATCTCGACCTTGATCTTGGGCACGGCCTTAGACTTGGGTCTCGGCGGTGCTGCTGGTTCCGCTGGCTTTCCTATGCATCATGTGGATGTGGTGCTCGGTCGTGGCGGATTTGGTCATTAGCGCAAAGACGGTGCTGACCAGGAAGCAAAAGGCGGCGATGAAGGTAAAGGCCTCGGTCGTCTTCCAGCATGCCTTGTATCCCTTGCCAACATTCACTTCCCACCCAACCCAGTTCTTGTCACAGTCAAATTCGATCAGCGCGCCAAAGGCGGAGAAGAATGCCAGGCTGAAGATGAAGTTGATCACTGCAAAGCAGATGGGGAACCAATTGTAGGTCCAGATGGCGATGCTTCCGTACATGATGGCGAAGCCAGCAAAGACCTCAGTGAAGCACAGACGTGCCCCCGGATACTTTTCGGTGTCTCTCCAATGAGAAAGGTACCAACTCACGATACCAAGGATGATCTAGACAAAGTCAACTGCGTTAGCTTCTATGTGTCATTGTCTGGCCCAGTTACCCCCTCGACCAGATCCCCAGGGAGCGCTCAAGGACGGTAAAAAGCTACAGCAGAGCCCAACAACGAAGAACGGAGAGGTTACGTACCCCACCAAACAAGGCCTCAGCCTGGTAAAGAAACCTGGACGTGTTGCGGACGATGCCCCCGCTGGGTTTCGATATCTTCTCAAACTTCATCTTGATGTCTGTTCAACACTCGAGTGGTATTGTCAGAAGCGTAGGATATGACTTGTTCTTTTCACGAAGCAGGAAATTCTGCTGTCTCTGCGAGCTGTTGGTGAATCCATGCAAAAACAGGGGTTGGGCTTTCCGCATTGTTTATATAACTCGCGTCGCACGACGTCGACGATATTCTGCTGACCCAGTAGACTTCAAGCCATATGGACGGTGACAGCCTAATCACACCATTGACGGTGAGATGATAATGGCACGACCCCATCTTTTCTGCGAATAGAGCTGCCATGGAAATTTCCTGAAGGTCCAGCAGTCGCCATATTTTGGCCTCGCTTGACCCAGAACGTGAGAATCACTCGCACAGGTTGCTTTTCGAGCAGAATGCTCTGAAGGCCTCGACCAAAATACGCGAGTGGGAGTTAGGAAATCCATCAGGTGAGGGAGCCAGCCACGTGGCATGGGAGCGGCTCCAGGGTCGCGGGCTTTTCCCGGCTTTCGAGTCGTGACCAGTGCAGCTCGTAAATTGTCTGATGATGGCTTAAAGCCTGTCAATGCGGGACCGCCCCAGAAAGTCTATCATGGTACGTTGGCTCGAACGCGCACGCTGCTTCCAGATGGTACAAAAGAATACCTTTATCACAATGCTGAAACTCCGGCATCCGCAAGATCGACCCTTTAAAAAGTCGTTCCACAGGCTCTGGGTGGTACATTGACCACTCTCTGGGAACACAGTCGTCTCCAGCGTATCCAAGAGAATATTATCCATCGCAGTGCAGCCATCAACAGGAGTCATGAACAGGACAATCTTTGCCCCGTCCACCATGCCGCCAGGAAGCAAGTACTCCGTATCACTTGCGCCCGCTCCTCCCACTGAGCGGCGCAGTGGTGGCTTCGACGCCGGCGGTGATTTGTCCTATATGAGACGGAAGAAGAAAAATCCGCGCACCATGCGCGCCTGTGATCTTTGTAGGCTCAAAAAGGCCAAGGTTCGTCTCTCATTCTTCTCCACCCGCGGAATAACGTCTGATCGGCAAGTTCAACCACAGTGCGACGGAGACACACCATGTAAAAGTTGCACCCGACGGGGAACTTCGTGTACGTACACCCATGTGCGGAGGAACTCCCGTCCGTATACCGTATTGGCGTAAGTGGACGCGAATCGCGCGTGGTCGACTCGTAACTTACCGGTGTGAAGATATGCCGAAATGCTAGGGCGACAGCAAGCCACTCTTATCGAAGCGATCCAAATACTTCATCACCGCCTGAGAACAGGCGAGGCAATGGACGACCCTGCAGCTCTGTCCATGAAAGAGGACCAGCCTGTGAACGACATCCTGAAGCATCTTGGATTGACACCACTCGAGCTTTCTGAGGCTGTCAACGAGCACGTTGGGAGATACTCACAATCAATCGTCTCACCTGCCAGCTCCTCCACCAGCACGCCTGCCAGTGCCGAAGATTGTCCCACTCAAGGCCAGCTGGATTGGGGTGACTACCAAGTCCCATTGAGAAGTCCTGACAAGATGGTGGACGTTGAGACTCCCGCTAAGCACTCGCGAGATCACTCTGCTGGGGGTGCCGAGCCCTCAGCCATGAATGATTCGTTCAACTGTGGTTTTTGGGAGAGCGATGGCGGCCTGGAGGCCCAGAATTTCTTCGAGCCCTCGCCATCGCCAACGCCCGGTGACACATTTTCCGATGCCCAGCTTGGCTGGGATTTTGCAGAAACATGCCCTCTCTCCTACCTCGCACCAGCTGGGAAGTCAGGACCTCATCAGAGCTTTAGACTTGTATTTTAATCGCCATTAGCGACAACGGCGGATGCTGCGAATCACATAATTGCTTCCTGGATCAGGCAGGGGTATGTAATTGATATGTCTTCGATGTTTGGCTGGGTTTGGGGATTGTTGGAGTGGTTTGGATTGGTTTGAAGCTGTGATACTTTTCCTTCATAGGGGCAGCATTAAAGCGGCAAGCCCTTGCCAAGGCTCCGAACTGGGACGGCGACTGCGCTCGCGGCCTCATTGAACGCGGTCTAAATAATTTGTAGACGCGACTTTCAGCATTTCATGGTCGGCGAAGTGATTGCACTCTGGTAGCTTCCGACCAGCAGCCAGCATGTCGGCTTTTGGTCAAACTCCTTCTGGCCCAGCGACCTCAGGGCCTGGTAACCCGTTTGCTGGTCTCACTTTGGTTCCTACCACCGATGCGCAGGGCAAGCGAAAGTCCGTCTTTGACGCTTCTACCTCACAATCGTCCCAACCTTTTTCCTTCCCAAGCCTCAACACCACAGCTGCCACCTCAAGTGCCGCTCCATCTGGTGGACTCTTCAGTCTTGGGGGTCCTGCAAAGACTTCTGCTCCTTTCTCTTTAGGAGGGACGACAACCACCTCAGCTCCGTCAACAGGTCTCTTCGGAACGACGACAACTGCTGCCCAACAACCCGCAGCAACGACTTCCCTCTTCGGCGGCCCGAACACACAACAGCCTGCGAGCACCACTTCCTTTTTTGGTGGTACCACTGCAGTAAACACAGCTGTGCCGCAGGCGAGTCAACCAGCACCTGCCCCTTCGCAAAACAATCGAGATGCCGCATATTTCAGCAGTCTGCTCGAACGTCAAAAGAAGAAACCGAGACTGTTGGGTGATGGCGCTGGCCGTCAGAGTCAACTACCCAGCCTTAGTATGGATCTGGGAGATCTGGCCAGGCGTGCACAAGAGATAAGACAACGCGGAGCGAAGCAGACGGAGCCTCTGCCCGACAGTCGAGCCCATTATCTGCTGGCTGGCTCTGGGGTTGCTCCTGGTCAGGCTTATAAGGACTTTCAAGCGTTAGGCCCTGATGAATCTGCCCCGGTGTCACGCCTTGCGGCACAGGGGTTCGCCGATGAGTCCAGTGCCTACCTCAGAGACTTGAGAGTCAAGGGTCGGGAGGCAATGCTGAAGGAGAGCATGGAACGTGCTTATCGTGAAGTTGACAGCTTTATTGAAGAAAGCTTGGGTATCGACTTCGAGGAGCAGAAGGCCAGGATCATGGAACATCTCGGGTTGGCATTTCCAGAAGACGGCGCAGGGCCCGATTTTGGTAGGTCGACCCCAGGTGGCTTTGGGAAACCTACAGGACGAAGCAAAGAAGGGGCTTCTGAGACATCCCGCCCTGCGCGCAGTGTGTTTGGTCGCTCAGCCATGGAAAAATCCATCATTGGCACTCCGGGTTCTGGTGCTGGGACGACATCCTTCTTTAAGAGCGAAAGTGCTGCTCCGGTGCCGTCAGGTCTGCCACGTTCGAGTTCTCAAGTGCAGCGCGATCTCCGAGCGAAGGAAAAGTCGTTCATTAGCAAAGTGGAAGACCTCAATCAAGCTAGGCTGCGAGAGGAGTCGTACGCTCTTCTCCAAAATTTTGCCGAAACAGAAGAGCAAAACAAAGCAGACAGTCCCCGGCAAATAGTGGACGCATATCAAGCTCTGCGAGAAATTACCAAAGAGGGCCAATCTACAGTCAGGGAACGGCAGTATGCTCAGGCGTATTTGGACGAGACGGTTGCTGCTCCGGCCACCCTCAAACTGAAGAAGCAGATCGTCGAGGGCTCTCGGATCTACTTGGAAAACGCATTCTGGCGAGAGCTCCGATCTCTGATTGAGAAAAACGCGAGAGAAGCGGCATTGGGTGGACAGCCGAGTGTCACCAATATTGTACGAGCTTACATCCGGCTGCGGGCTGCCCGACGAGATCTCGCACCGGATGGTTCAGAACTCCAACAACTGGGCGGCGAGACTGGTGACTACTGCTGGGTCCTCATTTTCTACTTGCTGAGATGCGGTTTTGTCAAGGAAGCGGCCGATTATGTGAACAACGACCCTGCCTTCCAATCTGTCGAGCGGCGCTTTGTCTCGTATTTGACGGCGTATGCGAACAGCCCAGATCGGCGACTGGGCCGCAAACTGCAAGACATGATCGACAACGAGTATCAAAATCGCACGAAGGTCGGTCCAAAGAACACAGTGGATCCTTACAGAATTGCGTGCTACAAGGTGATCGGAAGATGCGACTTGAGTTCAAGACATCTGGATGCCGTGGGGCAGGGGGTTGAGGACTGGCTGTGGCTTCAGTTCAGCCTTGCGCGAGAGACCGAGATGTACGAGGAAATATCTGGGGAGATCTTTGGGCTTGAACAGATTTGTGAGACAATCACCGAAATTGGGCAGAAACATTTCCAGAAGAATCAGGTCGACGGCTCGAGTGGCTACGGCACCTTTTTCTTGATGCAGGTGCTCGCCGGGATGTTTGAGCATGCTGTGGACTACCTGCACAACTTCAATCCTCTGAGCGCGGTGCACTTCGCCATTGCCCTGTCATATTATGGGTTGTTGAGGGTGTCAGATTTTTCGGTGGCAGGCAGCGAGCTCTGTAAGTATATTCGTCTGGGTGATTTCGGTTGTTCGATGCTGACCCACGCGCAGTGACCTTTTCGACGACGCAGCAACCTATGATTAACTTTGTTCCGCTCGTGGCATATCACACGGGAACTTTTCGAACGGCCCTTCCTGTCCCTGCGGTGGATTACCTTTCCATGCTCTGTCTCAACTCTGATCTGCAACCTGCAAGTCTGGGTCTGGTCCACATCAATGCCTGTCATGAGTGCTTGCGAGAACTCTGCCTCGAAACCCGTGAGTTTGCGAAGTTGTTGGGCGATATTCGCAGCGATGGCACGCGGATACCCGGCGCCATCGAGCTACGGGCCAGGTTGATCCACCTCGACACACGAGAAGAATTTCTGAGATCCATTACCAGCCAATCTGCAGCGATTGCAGATCAGCGCGGGCAAATCGCTGATGCAGTATTGCTCTACCACCTATGTGAAGACTACGACAATGTCATTAGCGTGCTCAACCGAGCACTGGCCGACGCTGTGACACTGGACCTGGGCGAGGCGCCGATGCAGCTGCAACCTTTGAAACCGCGAAAGTCCAACGGCCAGAGCGAGTCGTCAAGCAGCGCCCAGGGTGGACCTCAGTCATCATTGTCGCTTACACAGTCCACGTCGTCTCCGTTCGAGTTGGGGAAGAACATGATATCGTTGTACAATGAGAACGCCGCCTACTTCAACCGCATTTCGAGCGCGAACCGGGAGGTTTGCGGGGCCCTCATCCGATTGCTTTCGGTGCGAGAACATCTCGAAGCCAGACCGCCTCGTTATATGACGGCGTTGGAGGAGCTCAACGAGCTGGGCTTGTTGCCGTTGCGGGCGAATGGGTCCATTCCGACCATCCGGGCGGCTGCAACAGCCTTCAGCGCTCTTCCACAAATCCTTGCTCGTTGCGCCGGAGTCAGTGTGGTCTGGGCAGTGCGGGCAATCGGGGGAGAGCGAGACAATATCATACGCAGTGGCCGGTGGGAGGCAGGATATGGTGGAGATGCGGATGAAATGAAAGACCAACTAAGTAACATGGCCAAAGACCTAATGGTCTTCGCTGGGCTTGTGAAGTACAAATTGCCGGGTCGGGTCTATGACATGTTGACTCGGGCAGGCGCTGAGGTTGGAGGGTTTTGATAGGGAATCCCCACAAAGAATGGCGCTCTGATCATCAAATGCATTAACCAGGTTTTTTGGAGAATCAAAGGGATGATGAGACCATAATGGCATTTGACAGACTTGGTGATATACGTGGGCGAGAGTGCTAAAAGTGAAGCGGATACTCAATGGCTTCATGTTGGTGAGGCCGATGTCGGTGTCTGAGACCAGCTCCACTGCTTCTAACACGAGGATATTAGCGGCATGCAGCCCACATGATCTGATAACGATCACCAGCTTGAAGAAAAGTCTTGGGTGGTCAGGTGCTTGCTTGCATTGGCTGCTTTGTTGAATGCCACCCGACCTTGTGTGCTCCGTTCACGTTCGGCCTCTTGTAGAAGTTCCAAGAGCGGTCTACCTACCTATGGAGGAGGAGAAAAAGAGACGTGACGTAAATTGGTGACGAGCATGGCTTGTGCCTCGAGCTTGGGTCCTTCATAAGCGGCACGGGTGATGCTACCAAAGGTACATAGAGTGTAGAACATTCTTTTCGACCGTCGACGACAGCCTTGATTGCATTGGGCCTCGTACCCGGCAAGGCTCTAGCAGACAGTTGATCTCATTGTGAAGCGCGGGCTGCCCATATTTGTTTGGCAGAACTCTTGCAGCCGGAGGACACTTGGTTGATTCTGACTGCCAGGTGCTTGCTCGAGATGTAGGCGAATATGAATAAATGTATTGTATGTAGCATGCTGAGTAGTAGCATTAATATGTCCATGCTGCATGATCTAACTGTTCGTCACATATAGTGCATGTCTGAGGAAAGCTATCAGGTATGGAGTCACATTATGTTGGTGAGTACGAGGTAGGTAGTTGTGAATAACGGGGCCCGATGGCGAGGCTAGCCAAGGCGAGCGGGCTCATAGCTAACAGACATGCCCCCGCTGGTCACGGCAAGAGTCGGCGAGAGCCTGGAGGTCAGGTGCAACAGGGCAACCCAGGTGGCCGCGGGGGCGGTGCTTCGGGGGTCAGGCTCTTCCCGTCCCTCCTTGACAGGTCTCAAGGAGACTCTTAGGCTGCGAGCTACGTAATCTTATCTGATGTGATCGCCGAATCAGCCTCCGAACGTCGCCCTCGCTCCCAAGAAGCCAGTCCACAGCCAGTCAGACGTTGTGGCCGTTCCCAACGCGCCACTGCAGCCCACTTCCACCTCCAACCTTGTGTCACCACCTGCGGACGATCCGACTGCGGTGAGGTTCTCCCACGTCGTGCCTTGTGTTGCTATGTCGTGGCCACACCCTGTTTGTCTTGCTACTGCTCTAGCTATTCCTACCATCCCAGCCATGATCTGGACCTAACAATGCTATGCTCCCTGGGTCGGGTCAGGCTCCAGATACTACTCGTCCTTCCCACCTCTCGTCCACTCCCGCCTCTGAGCTCGAGCTCGAGCTCTATACATTCCCATCGTCCTCTTCTCCCGCCCGTTTACAGCAAGATGCTGCTGCGTCAGCTGAATTGGAGCCCCAAACTGAGTCGGGTACTCATCTCCAACCTCGCCGAACCCTCGAGCCCGTTGCCCCCTCTACAGTGACGCCCCCCAGCTCCCACTCGATCCAGAGGCGCCGAGGACTGGTCTCGCGTGTCTGGGATGCCATTATGTCTCGAGGGTTGCTTCTGATACGCTCTTCCCCGGCCCTCGGCACCGGTTCCTATGGTACTGTTCCGTTGGTGAACGACAGGCTGGGGGACTCGGACGTGGAATCCGACGAGGAGGAGGACTCGCACCACCGAAAGGTCTCGAGAAAGCGCCGTGGGAAAAGGGTTCAGTCCGCTCATGATCTCCAGGATGATCATGGTCACTTCTCAGATGCCCGGCTACTCTACCAACAGCGACGCAGCTCAGAATGGGCGCATCGGAGGTCGTCCTCTGTGGCCAGTGAAGTCGGGATGGGCTTGGATGCCAAAGCATCCTTCGCCTGCAACTCTGCGTTTGCTGAGGATAAGGCAGAGTCTTCCGACTCGAGTGCGCATACTGCAAGTCCACCAGACACCGGGCAAGAATACATTCCCTCCGCAGAAGATCCGCCCGACAATTCCCCATACCCAGAGGTTCGAGCTTCGGTGCCCGCCACTGACAACACTGCCTTGTCTATAAACACCCCCAGAATGTGGGCACTGTCATTGCTATTTGCAATAGGTGGCTCCGCCACCAATCTTTTTTTCTCATTGAGGTACCCGAGTGTCGCCATCACTCCTGTTATTGCTCTGGTGCTAGTTCATCCCATGGGAAAGCTTTGGGATTACCTTCTCAAGCGAACAGACGACCAGCAACAGTTCTTTGTAAATGGCTCACTCCAGAACGATGACATTGCAATGGCCCAGACGCGCCTGCAACGATTGCGGTTATGGTTGGCGCAGGGCCACTGGAATGAAAAGGAACACGCCTGCGTGTACATTAGCAGCAATGTCTCTTTCGGATTTGCCTTTGCTACCGATGTCATTGTTGAGCAGCACAAATTCTATAAACAGGATGTTCCTATCCTGTACCAACTCCTCTTAACCATCTCAACTCAAATTCTTGGGTATGCGTTCGCTGGCCTGACCAGAAGGTACCTTGTCCGGCCGGCAGCAATGATCTGGCCAGGTACTCTTATGTCGACAGCCATGTTCACTACAATGCACAAGGATGAAAACAAGCCAGCCAATGGATGGACGATTTCACGGTACAGATTCTTCATTTACGTCTGGGCTGCAGCGTTTGTGTGGTATTTCTTTCCAGGACTGCTGATGCCAGCACTGAGTTACTTCAACGTCGTTACCTGGTTCGCACCCAAGAATGTGGTCGTCTCAAACCTTTTTGGGGTGGCTTCGGGACTGGGGCTCTTCCCGATGACCTTCGATTGGGCTCAAATTGCCTACATCGGATCGCCGTTGCTGACCCCTTGGTGGGCTGCTGCGAATGTTGTGGGCGGACTCGTTCTAGTCATGTGGATTATCGCTCCCATACTCTACTACCGCAATGTCCTGTTCTCGGGATATTTGCCGATACTCTCCTCGGCCGTATTCGACAACACGGGCAAGCCCTACGATGTGGGCAAAATCCTCACTCCCAACTTCCTCTTTGACAAAGAAGCCTATGACAACTACTCCAAAGTATACCTTCCCATCACATATGTGCTCTCCTATGGAGTTCAGTTCGCTGCTCTGTCGGCCTTACTTACTCATACAACCTGCTGGCATGGTCGAGATATATTGCGACAATCCCAACAGGCCTTTCACGACAGACAGGAAAAGAGCAGTGCCGGGTACCAGCCAATTCCAGACGCGGCCGAGAACGGCAACTACGAAACCCCTCTGCGCAGGGTTGACAGTCAATCTATCAAGGCTGGAGGTGAAGATGTCCACAACCGTCTCATGAAACGTTATCAAGATGTTCCCATGACATGGTATGCTCTGACATTTGTCAGCATGTTGGGCGTCGGCATCTTCGTAGTCGAGTACTATCCGGTCCATCTCCCCTGGTATGGCCTTCTTATGGCTCTTGGCATCACCACCGTCCTCTTTATCCCCGTCGGTATTGTCATGGCCATTACCAACCAGCACAGTAGCCTCTACTTGATTTGCCAGTTGATCTGTGGCGTGGTCTTTCCTGGCCGCCCGGTCGCCAACATGGTTTTCGTGACCTATTGCTACATCTCTTCTGCACAAGGTATCAAGTTCTCCTCGGATCTGAAACTGGGCCACTATATGAAGATTCCACCAAAACTGCTTTTTAAAGTCCAGATGGTGGCCACTTTGGTTTCGAGCTTGGTACAAATTACGGTGCTCAACTGGATGTTCATCAACATCCCTAGCATCTGCACGCCGCAAGCAATCAACGGGTTCAACTGCCCCATCGCCCGTGTCCACTTCAACGGCAGCATACTTTGGGGCGTTGTCGGACCACAGCGCTTCTTCGGCCCTGGTGCACTCTACCGACACCTTGTCTGGGCTTTCCTCATCGGCTTCATCGCACCAATACTCGTTTGGCTCGTAGGAAGGAAGAGCGCGAAGAAATCCGTCTGGCGCAGGATCAATCTCCCTGTCCTTTTCGGCTCCCTTTCCTGGATCCCGCCCGCAACCGGGTTGAATTTTTCGGTGTGGGCCGTGGTATGTTTTCTGTTCAACGGACTCGTGAGGAGGAGGGCTCCGAGTTGGTGGGGGAAGTACACCATGACCATGTCCGCCGCACTCGACTCCGGGTTGGCTTTCTCGTTGCTGATTGTCTTTTTTGGCTTCGTGTATCCCGGTTGGATGGAAGGGTTCAAGTGGTGGGGAACAGAGGTCTACAAGATGGGCTGCGACTGGCAAGCGTGCCCGTGGTTGAAGCTGAAGCCTGGAGAGAAGTTCGGGCCTTGATCACGACGGACCTTCATGTCTTGAAGGATGGCTTCTGGACAAGAACGGAAAAGATACTTTTACCGCGTGTCAAAAATCACAACGAGCGGACCGGAAGGCAATCTGGGTACCAGATAACGAGCCGAGCCCGATATTCTGATTCGGCAGTAAAATTGCGAAGTTGGATGGGCATCGCCATGGCTTGTTATATCTGGAGAGACCCGGACGATACAAAGGCCATTCCACCACCGTGTCGACGCGCGAGAAGGACTTGAGATACGAGTGAGTGGTGGATCGGGTATATCTACCTCTCTCCCGGGGGAGAGAGAAATGAAGAAACGATAGAGTATGTGGATTTGGACACCAGACAAAAGAGCCCAGCGGGCGGGATTCTACGGTCTGTCTGCGTGACATGAAGTTGCGACGAGTAACGAAGCGCTTTTGCTATTCACCTTGTCTCTCTTGGATTTCCCCATCAGGCAATCCACGATTGAGAACTTCGTCCCTTAGGGCTGTTCTTTGGCGTTATCTCGAATAGAGCTAACAATGTGAAACGGTATCGTTCGGCTCGGACATGCTCTCCTGCTGAGGCTTCTATTTGCTCTTCCTGGCGGCAAGTCTCTGCTCCCACCACATCTTGATTCGATGCACGTCGAAGCCCATCCCGACCAATCTGGCCTCGTCACAAATGAACCACTCTCCTTGCCCTTGTCCTTCGCCTCCACTTTCCCCGTCGTAGGCACCAGCGGACTCTCCGTCCTCGTTCTCCACTTTCTGGCTCCCCATCTTGGTAGGGTATTTGTTCAAAATCACGTCCCCTTCGCCGTCCGCGGAGCCTCTTCGGACTCTATTCATAACCAGCCCGCTAAACAGCGCCACGGTGCCCACAGACGGGAGGAATGTCTGCGCGTCCACAAATACAAACACCGTGACACCGGACGTGCGGTGCGATATGGACGGGTCGTGGATCTTGATGTGGCGTTTGGGTGGGAAGGGCGTGTTCGGTCGGTGGATCAGCGAGGGTGATACCCAGGATATCAGGGCGAGGACGCTGCAGGAGTAACTTTTCTGAATAGGCAGCGCGAGGAGCGAAGCGAGGCTGTCAATTGGAGACACTGACGTTGTATTGCTAGGGTGCGTACTGGGGTCCTCGTGCGGCGCAGGCGGAGTATTTGAGCCTGCAAGGTCGGTCGGTTGGTGATGGGGATGGGCGAGGGAATTGTAACTGTGGGTTGCGGTGACTTCGCTGATAGGCTGGTTCCCGTCATGATCCTCGATATCTCGATGGGAGCGATTCGACGTGGACACAACTGATGTGCCTGCAAAGTCAGATTGTGTCACTCCTTGGTTCTGTTCTCCTCCTCGCTGCAATCGGCTCACAGTAGCCTCCTCTGTGGACGACGGCGGTTGCTGGATCTGACGAAGTGCTTGCCTGCGCTGCTCAAGCCGGGACTGGGACACAAAGATCGTATCGAAGCCCTGATCGTCATCTGAATCATCCTCTGATGGATTCCGAGAAGCCTTCTGCGCGAGTTTGGACGAGTTCGGTTTGCTCTGTGTGTTCTTGGAAGGATGCACTCTGATAGCGCGGTCACCAGCGTCCCTTCTCTTAGTCCCGCTTTTGTCTGAAGCAGCGGTCAAGTCTTCCCCAAGGGCATTCGGCTTTCTGCGAAACATGTCGTCCTGCTCCTCGCGGAGAAAACCACCTTCAAGTTCAAGCCCGTCCTTTCCCTCGGATTCTTCTGCTTTGTCTCTGTCCCGGCCAACCCATTCGCAATCCCGTATCCCCAGGTAGATCACCCGACCTTTTCCACTCACTCGAGGTGCGCTCCTCACTTGGAACTTGTGTACTTCGATCAGGTCCCCTCGTTGTAGTTCCCAGAGTTCCTTTGTTTCAAAGAGGAGGGCTGGCGATATCACGGCCTGGATCTGGAGGTGGCCATCCGAGACTGCGAGACGAACGCACCACGTGTCATCTGACCCTGGCACAGATTCGTTGCCGTGGTCAACGCCAGTATTGATGAGAATTTGATCTTGGTCGTCGTCTTGTTCGTCGTCTCGTTCCACTGCACGGTTTCTATGGCTACCCGCCTGCGCTTTCCCAAATACGTGTTCGACTCGGAGGAGCAGCGCGGAGGGGTGCACGCAAGTGCGAAGGAGTTCTGCAAGGCATCTTTTCAACTTGGGCAGGGCGGTGCCAGGAGGAGCAAGCATGCTCGAGACGGGTCCGGCATTGTTGGTGGCCGTCGTCGTGGTTTCTCGAACTGCAGAATTGGTCTGCTCCGTGGACTCCAATTGTCGGTAAATCGATGCGCGATGCGCGACGCGTCGAAGCAACGCGCAGCCGGATTAATCGCTTATTACTAAGCCCAGATGGCACCCTTATCCACCCATCACCCTTTTCTCAACAGCCTCGTCTTACTTGACTAGGGGCACTCTTCTATCTGTCCATTGCGAGAGTGACAGGGTAGTACTAACTGTACTAATACGCAGGCTATTGAAGATGGTAAGGACGGTCGAAGGACACGGCCCTTGCCCTCGTCACTTGACCAACGACAATATTCGCAACACAATGGCGTCGACCATGGACACATGGCAGTAAGAATCCCTCCCTGCTTATTGAAGTTACCATTCCTGACATATCGACGGACTGGAAAGGCATCGAGAAAATCTTCTCGGCAATGTGGGGTGCTTCTAGCAGGCATTCCGGATGGGGCAAATGGCAGATCCCCTCCCTCGGCTCTCCATATAGATCTTCGGCAACTGTGAAGAGCCCTGTTTCACGACCTTCTGCCAGATCGAATATACATCAGTCAAGGAGATTCTCCGTCCTGCCCAGGCCTCGTGTGTGGATAGCGTTTCTGCTTCCCCTTCTTCTCGCTCCGGCCAAATATCAGCAATGTCAACCGAGGTCTACAAACCTGCATTTACAGATCCTCCTGGTACGAATCTCGCAGGCATTCCTGTCTCCAACCTCAAACTGTCTTCGCCCTATGTCTCCTATGGCCTACCATACCATGCGGCATGTGCGAAACACGTGCGCGAGACTTTTAATGCCTCGAGAGTGTACATCATAGCTTCTGGGACACTGTCGCGTGAAACCGACAGCCTGGACAGGTTGATTGAAGCGATCGGTAAGGACAACGTCGTCGGCGTCAAGAAGGGTATGACACAGCATACGCCGTGGTCGGAGATCTTGCAAATCACGGCCGAGGCAAGAGAATCCAACGCCGACTGTCTTGTGACGATGGGCGCCGGGAGCATCACCGACGGAGCCAAAATGGTTACCTTTGTCTGTTCTGGCAGTTCCTAGATGGTCCTCGATCCAAAGACTAACCTCGATGTCAGGCATTAGCAAACAATATCAAGACAGCAAAAGAACTCGCCAGATACTCTGCCGAGAGCACCGATGTACCCTCCACGATACACGAGCCAAAAGTGCCACTGATCACAATTCCTACGAGCTTGTCGGGTGGCGAGGTATTCATCCCTTTCTCCTCTCAATCACATCTATTGAGCTAGACACTGATGACACCCCAAGTATTTCAGCCTAGGCGGCGGTACGGATGACTCTACGAAGCGCAAGATACCCTTTCTGCATTCCGGTATGGGCGTGAACTTGATTATCCTCGACCCGGAGCTATGCATGACCACTCCGCCGTACCACTGGCTCAGCACCGGCGTCAGGAGTCTCGATCACTGTGTTGAGGCCATCTGCTCTCTCCAGGGCACAGAGACCTCTGATCGAAAAGCGGGGGAGGGTCTAAGGCTGCTAGTTCCGAGTCTGCTCAGATGCAAACAAGACCCCAGGGACCGCGAGGCGCGGCACAAATGCCAGATGGCGGTTATGCTTGCCATGGACAATATTCGTGCCGGGATACCCATGGGTGGAAGCCACGCGATCGGCCACCAACTGGGACCCCTGGGTGTGGAGCACGGTGTCACCAGCTGCATCTTGTGCCCAGCCGTCATGAAGTACAATATCAAGCATGCAGACGAGAACTCGGAAATCATCAACCGGCAAGCCAAGGTCAGGAGCATTCTCTGGTCCGAGCCGGTTGTCGCGGAACTATTGGCAAGTCAGGGTCTTCACCAGGACCCTGCGGATCTCGGCGACATCCTGGACGTCATCATCCGTGCTTTGGACCTTCCTAGAACGTTGTCAGAGCTGGGGATTGAGAGGGAAGTGTTTCCGCGTCTCTCGCAGGCCGCGTTGGCGGACTTCTGGTCCCCGACAAATCCGGTCCCGCTGCTCAAGGCCGAGCAGGTCCAGGAGATCCTAGAGGCTGTGGTTTGAGAAACGACGGGTCGAGTCGAACCGATTGGGTTTCAGAAGTCATGAGAAATTGTGTTACATGCACAGTTGGCTATCCCTGCTGCTGTGACTCGGTCGTCTTCCTTTTGTTCAATTTGCAGAGTTCGTGGTCGGAAGGGTAAGTGAAGGGGAATTTACGTGAACATCCATCACGAGCAGTAGCGGAATAGCTGCTGTCATTTGAAAGGGCCATTTGACCAACTCTTGTCCTTTGCCGCAGAACGTTCGCCCGGTCAGAGTGCCGGTGAGAATGTCAGACGTACTATAGTATTTTCCATGATCGCCCGAAGCCACCCCCGGTGGCATTAGTGGCGGTTCTACCAGTCATATGTGGCACTCGGTGCAGGGTGGCATTGTAGCTGGCCCTCTTGCGTCTTCTCTGGCAGAAGGAAAGGACGAGCCTGTTTGAGGAAGTACTAGGTACTACTGCTGGATCCTGGTATCCAGATGATGGCATCCATCAGTCTTGGAGAGCCGCTCGAAATCATCTGCTGCGAGGTTCAAGTTGCCTTTCAAAACGCACAGAGCATCTTCGCTTGCCCCCAGAAGGTGTGGGTACAACTACTAGTATTATGGCTTCCAGATCTTTCGCCAGGGCTATCGATAAGTATTATCACAGTTATCGGAGCTGCATGCCAAGGGCTGGCTCTATCTAAGCGCCCTCCAAAAAAACACGGGGTAGTCCCGAGTTTCTGGATGCGCCACGTTCAAGTTTCTCTTGTCGTGCTGAGACCCAATGCCACCGGGCAGACCAACAAAAGAGACAAGCAATGGGCTTCAAGTTGTTCACCTCGAGTCCCTTTTTCCCAGCGACGTACAGGTGCTGAATGCAGGGTCAAGCGCAGATCAATCCTCAACCAATCATGGGTGGCAGACCAGCATCTTGGAAACGTGAAACGCCAAAGGCAACCCCTATTGCGCCGTGTCAAACGCAGGGGGCTATCCGTCAACTCCAATAATGCGATGTGCAAAAAAGGAATCACGACGACTGTGAGACTGAGCGCAAAGAACAACCCATGTTTGTAGCCCGTCTATCACTTCTCCTGAGCGCAATGCTGCTTGTCGTCTTACCGCGTGGGTTTTTGCGTGTCCAGGCTCACAAACAATGTATATATATCCCTCACGTTCCTCCGAGGGCCCTCGTAATCGCACCCATCTCCAAAACTCTGGGCAAATTCGTTCGTTGAAGTTCACTCACACTCCTTACTCTGTGCGCAGGTCGTGCCTCTTCCATTCTACGGTTACTACTGGTAGTATACACCGGCCTCGCTTCCAACACACTCCTTTTCTCGCACCCAAACAGCCCGGCTAGCCCGAAGTGCACCTCCTCGGACCACCATTTCAACGACACAACACCCCAAATATCACATACTTAGTATCCAACAATGCGCTTCGCTGTTGTATACCTCCTCGCCGCTGCCTTCCCGGCTCTCCCCGTTCTCGCCCAGAGGGAGCAGCATGGGGGCGGCGGCAGCGGTTTCTTCAACCATGGTGGTGGCAATGCTCCGAGCACCTTCATCACCAAAGCCTCTGCGGCCCCTGCTGCCGCTAGCACTGCCGCTCCTCCTCCTGCTGCTGCCACCACCGCGGCCAGCACTGGGGGTACTACTAGCTCTGGCTCGGTCGATACTTCGCTCATCCCTCCCTTCGGCATTACTCCGGGGGTCAAGGCGACCGACGGGACTGCCAACTGCGTCGGCGACAACAATGTAGACATTCCGTAAGTTGATGGAAGCCTCAGTTTCACAGCGATACATAGGTTCTGACATCGAGCAGCTGCAACTGTCCACCAGACTTGGGTACTTTCACTAGTGCCCTCGAAACCTTTGTCGCAAGCGGAATGTCGTTCCCGTCTGGTAAGTCTCACTTTCTTTGCCACATATTTATTATGTAGTACTTCGAGTTGACGTGCGTCTGCTAATCCTTGGTCAGGTACTTCTGCCCAAGACCAGCTCACCCGTCTACAGACGTGTATCGTCACCCTCCAGAACTTCAGGGGAGGCGCAGGAAGTGGCGTTGGATGTCCCATCGTCGCCACAACATGGAAGGAGTTGCAAGCTCAACTGCAGTCCGAAGTCTAGGGGGAAAGGGGAGAGAGAGAGAGATGGGGGCTTGGAAAAGAAAAGAGAGAGAGAGGGAGAGAGCCAGTAACGAGCTAGTAGCTGAGCAACAAGGGCACTTGCCACATTCTGATGAATATACGATTTTGAAACGTCTTCCGCTGTGCCGATCTCGACAGATGCCGCCGAGAGTTGACCTATCACTTATCGTAAGTCCGCCCTGACCGGGTCAATGACCAGATTGACGCCTAAGCGAGTGATAGGGGGCACGCAGGAAGTCATGGCGTTGCTCACAGCCGAAGATATGGGGAATGTGTTAGTAAAAAGCGCACTCTTTTGAAACGGTCGTGTTTCAGTCTAGGAGAGTGTCGCGTGGTCCGTGCGCCAGCCACTGCATATGACATACAACAACTTTACTACATATTGACCCGTTCGATAATCCCGATGTAAAAGGACTCAGAGATCGAGGAAGGGTACATTGGACGACGTACTAAGTAGGGTACAACATTTGCGAAGACACTGAGTACCAAGTACATACTATGTATGTACTATAGCGAGGGGTTCGAAGCCGATCAGAAACGTTCAATGTTTCCAGCCTCGAGTCAAGAGCTGCACAGTGATTTCTCGATTGAGAGCGGTTCGGACGCACTTTGTACGATTCCAAATCGCTTCAGCGCCGATCCAGCCCCAAATACTTAGTCCATGGAACCCGTGGCGGGAATCAGGCAGGAAGATCGAATTGAACTCAGTAGGATCGATTGAAGAGAGAGAGAGGGAGAATAGAACTTTGAACGTGCTAGGTTGCAAACAGCGAGATTAATAGTGTTAGGCACATGACTACATGCCAAGACCAGGCCGTCACGTACAACGGAAGGAAGGTACGGCCCTTGGTGAATATGCAAGCGCCTGGGAGGAGACTGGCCATGAAGTGGCATCTCCAGATGAAAGGGATGCATTTTCCAACGTGGGAATTTTGTAAATGGTTCATATTACTACTCTACAGCAGTAGTACTTCCTTCGCATATAGAGAGCTACATAGTAAAATTACAAGCACACCACTGCACAAGCCACGACTACATAGTAGTATACATACATGTAGTAGTCACGTGCCATAATAAAGTCACGTGATACAAGAAATCACACGATAGATACATAGTACCTAAGTAAGTATGTAACATGAAGTTATAGCCAGCTAGGCCGTTATAAGCCACTTGAGTGACACTTTTCCACTTCACTCCGAAGTCTTCTCGCTGACCATTACATATTCATTAGCAAACAATTTGCATCCTATACCGTACGAGTCTCTCCAAATAGAGAAGCCTATAGGAATTTTTGTTAATACGGTTGCTCCTGCCTCGTATGTGCTAAGCATACTAAGTATAGTAGGAGCGACAAGTGGCAGGCACCACCTGGTGACTACATACATACATACTTACTATACATAGTATATATACTAGTACTTAGTATGGTAGTATGTATATAGTACGCCGTTTCCTCTTAAAAGAAAAAGTCAGTCGACCTGATATGTCTGGGTGATACGCGTCTACGCTTACTATGTATCAAGAATCAAGATTTCAAGGACGTGCCTAGGCATCAAGTACGTCGATATAGCGTTAATATAAGTACTACTCGGTACATAGCAGTATAAATACATACTATATGTACGTACATAGTATTATTAACGTTGTGGTTCTGACTCGGTCTAACTTCGGCTGGAATCGTGTTGGAATCGAGCTGGAATCGAGTTGGAATCGAGTTGGAATCGAGCTGGAATCGAGCTGGAATCGAGCTGGAATCGAGCTGGACTGGAATCGAGCTGGAATACTACATATATAATAGTGTACTGATTTATCGAATAACTCGAGAAGGACCCGAACGATTGAACCGATCTATATCACAAGTGCTAGTACTTAGTACATACATAGTATGGGTTTGAACCGATTTCGAAGGTTCAAGTTTGTATCGATTTGGATTTGAAAGATGAAATCGATTTGACAGCTTCATTTTAGACTCGATGTGAGAGGTTGGACTCGATTTGGTAGGTTAAAAGCGATTTGGCAGCTTCAGGCTAGGATCGATGTGAGAGGTTGGGATCGATTTGGTGGGTTAGAAGCGATTTGGCAGCTTCAGGCTACTAAGTACATCATGATAGGATCGATGTGAAGGTTTGGGAGTCGTTGTGAAAGCTTGGAAGCAATTTGGCAGACTGGAAGCGATTTGACAGCTTGGAAGCGATTTGACAGCTTGGAAGCGATTTGACAACTTGGAAGCGATTTGACAGCTTGGAAGCGATTTGACAGCCTGAGGTTGGAATACGTCTCTGACAGATGGAAACATTGAATCGATACATAGTATGACAGGCTGGTAGCGATTTGACAGGTTGGAGTGGTGTGAATCGGATTGGAAACTTAGAATTTGCTCCCACATACTTGCTTAGTATAGTACTTAGTACATAGTACCTCGTACTTACCTAGGCAGTTGTATCACCAGGCGAGATGGAAAATGACCTCATCTAGACAGGAGATCTCTGTGGCAGGCAGACTGTTGTTTGAGAGAGTACTTAGTACCTGAGTTGCTGTCGAGCTCAAGCCCAAAAGCTCTGATCGATCTGGAAATCCCAAATCAGGCAAAGACGAACGAGTAAGTCCCCACCAGGTTTTGCACCAACCTAGTTTTGCACCACGCGTTCTACAACCCCACCACCTCGATACCACCAACTTATACCAACCACCACGCAACTAATTAGCCATTAATCACGCGTCAATAGCATCGAATCGAGAGGCTAGGATCCAATAGGCTATTATAGACTATTAATAACGTAGATATCCCTCTATTCGCGCGGCCGCGGCCGTAAACGACGTCTATCATTCTACACTAGTTCGCCGTCTATAGGGCCATTAATCGCCCTTATTATTCCACGAATCGTAGTAGCTATTGTTAAACTAATAGAAGGTCCTATTAAAGAGATAGATACTTAATCTAGAGGTATAAGAATACGCGCCTAGCTATCGGGCTATTCGAGATCTTATAGGGATAATTAGCGAGTTAAACGGCGGCCCTCGACGCGTTAGAATTAACTAGCTACTACGGTATCTAGAACGGAACCCTAACGTTAGAACTAAGGTAGGCTAAAAGATCTATACTAAACGCGTCGATTATACCCTTTCTAAGTTATTAGTAGACTAGTTTAGCGACCTAGTAGGCGTTAAAGAGCGATATAATATATAGCTTAAGAATAGCTAGAATATAGACGAATCTAGTACGGCCCTAGACGTCTATAGTAACTAATTAGTTATTAGTATATCGACTACCACTAGATCACTTAAAAAAACGCCTAAGACGCGCGAATAGATAACGATTATTAAGATAGTATCGGCTCTAGACTTACGTCTATAATCGCTAGTTATCTTTAAAGACTAATCGCTCTAGACTACTTAGTTTAACGAGGATAGTCCTATCTATCGATATATAGTGTCTAATAATAGCTAGATATTAAACGAGATAAGTCTAGCCTAGCTAGACTAG
>NW_015971690.1:0-34461 GCF_000836435.1 Fonsecaea multimorphosa CBS 102226
GCGGCGTCAACAGACAGGAGGCTTGAAGTTGAAGTGGAAGACGTGGTCCAGTCTAGCCAGATCTGTCCTGTCCCATTCTCTGAGGGCCAACCACCACCTGGTCGCGAAAACGTGGAAGTGGTAGTGGGAGGTATCGAGGTTGTTGTCACAGCGTCGACGGATAGGAGGCTTGAGGTTGAAGATGAAGTCGTCCAATCTAACCAGATCTCTCCTGTCCCATTCTCTGCAGGCCAGGTAAAGCTGCTGGGCCTGGAGGTTGTGGATGTACTTACAGGAGAAGAGGTTGTAGTAAGTCCATCGACGATGAGAGAACTCGAAGTAGTCGATGAAGTAGTCCAGTCTAGCCATATTTCCTCCGTTCCGCTGTGCGATGGCCAAGTATGGCCAGAGGACCTCGACTCCTCTGCCGTCGAGGTTGTGGTAAGAGCACCTACTGGCAAAGCGCTAGATGTAGTGGGAGACCGAGGTAGTGTTGGCTGCGGCCTTCCCACGGGGCGCGTCGGCCGAGTAATAGGCTGTCTGCCAGGACCAACAGGAGAGGTAGTTGTAGATTTCGTCGTTGCAGCCTCGAGTGGCTTCAATGATGTCGTCGTCGTCGTCGTCAAGATGTCCGAGGAGCTTTCTCCTACGGACGCTCCCCAGTCGGCCCAATCACTGGAGCCACCATTACCTCGGTCTGGTGATGTCTGTGGCCGACCGACTGGAGGTCTAGTTGGTTGACCGGGACGCCCTGGCACGCCGTTGGGAACAGTAGTAGTCTTGGTAGTCGCAGCAGGTGCAGCAGGGATGGTTGATTTGGTGGTGGAGGTGGGTGTGCTTCCCTTAGTTGTCCCGGTGGTCTGTGGAC
This sequence comes from Fonsecaea multimorphosa CBS 102226, assembly GCF_000836435.1. Lineage (NCBI taxonomy): Eukaryota > Fungi > Ascomycota > Eurotiomycetes > Chaetothyriales > Herpotrichiellaceae > Fonsecaea > Fonsecaea multimorphosa. The sequence goes on from NW_015971690.1 coordinate 848, forward strand.
GGCCCACTGGAGGTCGAGTTGGCTGTCCTGGCCGTCCTGGCCGGCCATCGGGTACAGAACTGGTCTTTGTGGTTGCGGCAGCAGCAGGCTTCTTCGAAGTGGTTGGAGACAGTTCCGGAGTTGTTGACGACTGAGCCTCGTTCCAATCGAGCCACTGACTTTCATCATAAGATTTGGTACTTGCTGCAGCAACTGTGTTTCCCAACGAAGTTTTAGTCGTAGTATAGGCAGGTGGTCTACCAGGCCTCGAAGGATCGACTGAAGGCCGTGTCTGGAGAGGTTGAGTATTCGTTGGTCTTCCACTTGTTGACCCGGCGATGGTCTGCGGAGTAGTAGGGCCAGTAGACTGAGAAATGGCGGGTATAGAGCTCTTTGAGTTTGTCCAGTCAAGCCACTCCTCCGAATGAGAAGCAGCAGTTGACCTGGGCGGGAGAGGATGAGAGGTGCTACCGGAGTTGATCGACACTGGTGATGTGGGAGTCGAGGTTCCGGCAGGATCGACACTAACTGCGTCAGGCGTCGAGAGGCTACTCGTTCCTTGAGAGACAGGATCTACGGGCAAGGAGGTTGGGCTTTGACCTGAGTAAGTAGTAGTACTCCAGGCATCCCAGTCGCCCCATTCAGAAGAACCTGGATTTGGCACGGCGTTCGAGGTTGAAGCAGCTGGAACTCCGGATACCTTGACAGTGCTTCCAGGATGATGTTTCACGGGATTAGCACCTGAGCTACTAGGACGACCCCAAGGAGCCGCATTGGATGTACTTCCCGTGGGCCGTCCTGGAATGGAATTGGTCGGCCTTGTGCTGGTTGCGTCAACGGGGTCTGAGTGTCCTGGGTCACCGTCGGAAATGTTAGTCGAAGAACCACTCGAGCTGGTTGGTTTTCCCCAGTTATTCCCAGTGTTTCCTGTGGGCCGTCCTGGTCTGGAGTTGGTCGGCCCGGCGCTGGTTGCGTCAACGGGGTCTGAATGTCCTGGGTCGCCTTCGGAAATATGAGTCGAAGAACCACTCGAGCTGGTTGGTTTTCCCGAGTTATTCCCAGGCTTTCCCGGGGGCGTGCCGGAAACCGACTTCAGTGGTGTCGTATGAGACGAGTCCGTGGTCCTCGTGCCACCTCCAGGCTGCGGGTGCTTATTACTTGGAGAAATTGGTATCGAAGTAGACGGTGAGGGTCCAGTATGACCGGGACCACTGCCTGCCGGTTTTCCCGAAGCCTTAGAAGGTCCCGCTGAAGATGCACTTTTAGAGCTGCTTGGGCCGCCGCTTGCACTGTTCGCACCGCTGCCTGCATTAGGGCTACTTCCATGCCAAGGATGATGCTCTTCCCAAGATCCTCCTGTGCCACTGCTGTTGACAGGTGTCGCGGTCGGTGGAACGCTGGATGCGCCGTTGGGTAGGTCCTGACCACGTTTGTCTCCAGCCGAACCACAGGTGAAGCTATGAGAGATGGTAAAGTTTGTGTTTCCGTCTGACTTTCCGGTTTCCGTTGCCCATTCTGGCCCAAATGGTTGAGTGTACATGTCGCAATATTGGCCCTGGCTCACACCATTCTTAGAGAGAACGTAGGTGTTGAAGAATTTGCAACCAACTGCGCTGCACTCGTCGGCGCAATTCGATGTGTCGAATGGTCCATAGAAGATCTTTGAGCCAATGAATGCTCCAGGAGTCGGTGGTGGATGAATTGCCGCGCCCGCCATGAAAACCGGAACATCAAATCCATTAGGAATTGTGAGGGTGCTGTTGGTGTAGCCGTTGCAACCGGCAATTACAGCATTCGCACTGCTTGAGCCAGTGGCAGTAATCGCCCCAGCCCAGAAAGAACACTTGATTGCCGGAGCTGGTCCACCAATTTCCTTCTCAAAGTAGATTTCGAACGAGGAACATTCGTCAATGCTATCGCAAATCGCCGCGCATATGCCGCTGTCGTACTCATCAATTGTCGTGTGTCCAATAAATCCATCTCCTGAGATCCATGCTTGTCCATTGTTGAAAGCTTGATAATAACCGGCCGGGGTCGCAGCAGATGTCGCAGCATCGGCAAAGAATTTGTTGGTTGCCCACTCGGCGGCAATTGGATCAGTACAAGAGCAGGTCGGTTCGACGTCGCGTTCCAACAGATTCTTCCTCCACGGCATGAAACCCTCCCATTTTCCCAATGAACCCAAAGCCACATTAGTAAACAAAAGAAACGAAAAGAATGGCAGCATGTTGCATTGAGCAACAGCTCAAAGAAAGAGCGACTGGTGTGAATGAATGGACGCGTGCCAATCGACAACGCAAAGATGGTTTACCAAAAAGAACAAGGAAAGAGGAGGAGGAGAGATGTGCAGGCTGAGTAGATGGCCCCCAGAGCGTTCAGCACACTCCGCAGGCTATCCCTACCTAGACCAGCGCGAACGCAGCGCATCTGAACTACTCCGTCCTGGGAGCTCTGCAAACCCTAGTAAGACTGTTATCGAATCATCTCAAAGGCGACCAGGTCTCTACCCTGTTGGGGATCAGCGCCACATGGCTGGAAGACGCACGAGGCTTCTCCAGCGGGGCCTCTGCACGCCAGTGACATCGATGATTGCTGACATTGGGGATAGCCGCCAGGCTTTGTTTGGCAGCTCAAGAAGAACACACTTTGAGGGCCTCGGTCACCGTTGCCAAACAAAGTTGAGTTCAGAGACCGGTCCAACTGCCAACAGCCGCGCCATGGAATGTGGGGTCTTTTGCCAGAAATTCGTGATCAAGCCACGGAATCAGCTTTGTCTCGTTGTATGCTTGGAATCAGAGGAAGTGGAAAAAAGGAGAAGGGATATGCCGAAAGTGGTTTAGTGTGTCGCAACTATTCAAGTCTTGGCACTCCCGTGGCTTGCATCCCGAGATTGAAACGCCTCATTCTCCTCATTCTCCTGCATCCTCGACGTTTGCCGTTGGCTGAGTGGTACGTTAGTCTCATCGTCTGCTCAGCCTCCTGTCTCACTTCGGCATAGCTTTCCCTCAAACCTCGATGCTCGCAGTCACCGGAAGCTGATGCTGCATCGTGTTCGAGATCAGCTGCGCCAGCCACAAAACCTATTCGGCTATCTGCGTGAGCAATCCAGAAGATCTTTGATTTTGGTAAGTTGGAATTCATCTGCGGAGAACCGACAGAGAGGTGGCTGCATTTACGTACATAGGTCCGTGCTATAAAGACAACCTGATGACACTCTTGAGAAAAGTCATGTTGTCGCCTTTCAAATGGGCATGCTCGTGCTGCTGGGTCTAGCATGTAAACGAGATTGGAAGATTCGCGCCTTTCGAGTGTTCGGCAGCATGGGGCAAAGATCCGAGACAAGCCTGCCACGATACAAATGATGCTGCCAGCTTTTCTAGCCCGGGGAATGGTTGGCACTGGCAGGAGTCGTGCCCAGGATTGATGGGCAACGCGTATGAACATCACGTCCAGAAGCCACTCGGCATCTGCTGTATGCCAACGTGCACAGTGCGGGACGGGACATGTCGTTGCAAACCGTATCTCGCTAGATACATTGTCGATCCACTGTTCAGACGGCCGGAAATCCATCACCATTTTAAGGCGTCTCCCACATCGACGGTCTTTGCACCGTCGCGCGTTGTCTCCGGAGTGAGCATGCCGCAAGATCCGAAAACCCAGGATTCATGTGCAACTCTGCCCGACAACCATTAACAGCGAGTCGTTGCCCCATCAAGCACCATTCTGAGGCCCTTCCCTTTTCTCAGCTTTGTAGCCGACTGCGTAAGACGAGGATTCCGTAGTAGTTCTAAATATACTCATCCGACAGAGGCACGGAAATCGACATGCCTAAAGATAGACAACCTCTCAGCAGCAGGCGAGGTCGAGATTGAGCGAGCGCCGGTCAAAGATCGACGGCAACGGATCCGCCGACCGTTGGAGATAATCTACTCGGCAGACCAGGATTCATCACAACAACCGTGCCCTGGTCGAGGACTTTAGCTACCTAGGTCGGTAGAAAGGATCATTGCTGGGCTTTGGTGCTGGGTGCACACCGCGAGGGCGGAAACAAAAGTACGCTATCCGTCTCTATGCTCCACAGAAGCATGACTACGGCAGAGTAGAATTCCCATACGGAAGACCTGACGCCGTCCAACCATCAAGCGGCTATCCAAGGTCGCGAACCGAGGATGCGGCATCCGAGGATAACGATTCTCCAGAATCAGCCTCGCCTTACTCCGCATCGACGAGCCGACAAGACGCCACGGGGGCAGAGACAAAGCTTTTAATATATGTAGATAGAATGGGCTGAAAGTCAAACCATCCTGAGAAGGCCAGTCCTCCAGCTACCGTCCAGTTCCTGTGCCCATTCGTTTTTTCGAACCCAGTAGAACACAATGAATTTCGAGCTCCCCGCCGACCTTCAAGACTACATCTCGCGCATCGACGCATTCATCAAGGACAAGATCCTCCCGCTCCAACACAAGGACGACAACAACCGCTTCTTTGACCACCGCCGCGAATCTTCGCGAACGCAATGGGAGAACCAAGGCCTGCCTACCCATGAGTGGGAGAACCTCCTCCGGCAAGCCCGCAAACTGGCCGACGAGGCAGGGTTCTACCGATTCGGGTTCCCCAAGGAATTTGGCGGAGCGGGGAGTGAGCACCAGAACCTGTACATGTGTGCCATCCGGTACCATCTATCGTCCCACCCAGTCTACGGAGGCGGCGTGAGCCTGGCCAACGACCTGCAGAATGAACACAGTGTCGTCGGCAACAACCCGTTCATCATCATGATGCACCACTACGGCACCAAGGAGCAGCAGAACAAGTACATCCCCGCCAGCATCAACGGCGAATTCAAATCCACCTTTGGCTTGACCGAGATCTACCACGGCTCCGACGCAACCCATATGGACACCACGGCCAAGCCCATCACGCTGCCCAACGGCGAGCCTGGGTACGAGATCAACGGCAACAAGAAGTGGCAAACTGGCATGCATACCGCCACACACAGCCTGGTGTTTGCACGGACGTCTGGCCAGAACGGATCTCCCAAGGGCATCACCGCCTTCATCGTCCCCGTGGACACGCCCGGCGTGAAGGTCGCATCGTACGAGTGGACGCTCAACATGCCGACGGACCACGCCACCGTGCTCTTTGACAAAGTCCGAGTTCCTGCCTCGGCCATCCTCGGGCCCGTGGACAACGGCCTGGCCATCGCCCAGACGTTTACGCACGAGAACCGCATCCGTCAGGCGGCCTCCAGCTGCGGCGCGGCGCGGTACTGCATCGAGCGCAGCGTCGAGTACGCCAAGAATCGGACCGTGTTCGGGAAGCCGCTCTCGTCGAACCAAGCCATCCAGTGGCCGCTCGTGGAGCTCTCCACCCAGGCTGAGATGCTGAGACTCCTGATCCTCCGCACCGCCGTGGAGATGGATCAGGTCACGGCGGCGTGCAAGGCCAACGGCAGCGCGCCGTGGATCGCCATCGAGAAGCAACTGGGCCACAAGATCGGCATGTGCAATTACTACGCCAACCGTCTGTGCTGCGAGTCGGCCGATCGTGCGATCCAGGTCCACGGCGGAGTCGGATACTCGCGACATTACCCCTTTGAACACATCTGGAGACACTTCCGAAGGTATCGGATCACCGAGGGGAGCGAGGAGGTGCAGATTCGCAAGGTTGCCGCGTACTTGTTTGGGTATAAGACGACGGGGGAGGGGGACAAGAAACCCGAGGCAAAATTGTAGATTGCTGGTCTGAGACCACCTGGTATAGGGAAATTGTATGCAATTGGTTTGGCCATTCACTGCCTCTGCAAGGGAAATGGCCCATCCGCCGTGCCTTGACTCTCTGTGTTTCAACACACGTCTTCAATGACCAGCTTCTCGCCGCTCGGCTCGCCCAGATCGAGCTTGAGCCTCCGCCCAAAGACCTCGAGCAGCATCTCAAAGCATACCTTGCTGATGGCCGGATCGTATCTGCCTTTGCTCAACTCGTCCCTGATAAACGCGTGCTGCGCGCCGAAAACCTCGTAGAAGGAGAACTCGACGCCCTTTTCATGCAGCGTCTTCCTGATCAAATCCCTGCCCTCGGGAGGGACGTGGTTGTCGCTCTTACCGAATATCATGACCAATTCCCCTTTAATGTCGCCCGCCCTCCTTAAGGAGTCGTCATTTTTCCCTTCCCCGAGGCTGTGGCTATGTATGTCCGTGGCGAAGTAACACACAGCAGCCTTGACCCGTTGGTCCAACGCACACCGATATGCGAGGTGGCCACCGAGACACATCCCCGTGGCTCCGACCTTGCCGTTGCACGTTTTCAGGCCCAACAGCAACGAGACGGACAGTTCCGCGTCCTCGTCGTACGCGGCCAGCTTCTTGGTGATTTTCCACTCATTCCCCGCGTCGGTGCCGGGGACGTCGTAGGCGAGCGGCTCGGGACCCGTGAACTCGTGGTACGACGACGGAGCAGCGACGATGTAGCCTTGGCCGGCGATTTGGCGGGCAAAGCGGGCGACGGGGCCGGTCACTGCAAGTAAAAAGAGTGTTTCAGTCTGCTAGAGTTCTCTCGTCACGACTCCCAATCTCGATCCGTAAAAGGTGGAGTGTGGCTTTCTTTTTACCTTGGTAGATTTCCGAAAACACAACGACACCGGGAAACTTTGCGTCTGGGTAGCCAGGGATGGTAGGGTGAAAGATATAGATTCCTTTTGTTTTCGTATTGATCGCTCAGCCAGAGTTCACGTCGGAGCCATTACAGGTTGGCGGGAGGCGTACGCATTGAACCCTCCCCTGCTGCCTTGGTCGGCACATCTTTGTGTGATTCTTGAATGAGCATCGTGATGCTGGCTCTTCAACGAGACTTTGAGGTCGATCTGCTCTAGAGCTGTCCAATAGTTGAGCCGGGTTTTGAGGCTTGTATTGTGAAGTCAATAGGAGAGAAATTTATTGAGATGAGTGAGGGGCAGGCAGGGTGTATGTAAACAACGAGTGCCTGGATGTGGGGGTGTCGTGGTGGTGGCGTGAGTGACTGCAAAGTGGAAGAAAATCGGATACGCACATCATCGATTATCTCAGCGATTGTCCCTTTGTCACCGCTGTCAGTGTAACACGGCAAACCATCAGATATGGCCAATATTTTCAAGCAGAATAGGAATACCACCTTCTCTGTGCAAGGCGAGACCAAAACTGCCCCTTTCTGGTCAGAGAATGCCCACTGATTTCGCGGATGGGCAAGCTCGCCATCCTCCTTCTTGTGCAATTCGTGTCGAAGCTCACAATATTCTTCCAAACGTCTCGTGTCTCGCCGGCACTGGACTGCACATCGGTGGCATAGCTGATCTTTGCAGCAGGCACAGAAATCATCCTTGAACCATGTTGACGCTGGGGCATCACCATGCACACCTTCCCCGATCGTCCGGCGACCACGGTCCTTCCGATTCTGACGGCATGGAAGCTCTACAACTCGTCGGACAGCTTGGCTTCCAACTTCAAACTGCTGTCCCAACTTCCCGGGTTCAGATTCTTGCAACGGGTTGATGACGCCCGTAGATGTTCATGTCCTGATACCCCAAATGTCATATCATATGTGTATTCGGCGCCGTACCGTTCCCAGACTCACAATTTCAGGATATACTGCTTCGCCCACTCAATAGGATCAAGTATGCCATCGGCGATAGCTGCGAGGACGTCAACCGGTCTCCAATTCAAGCCTGTGGTTCGGAAAACTTTCAACGCATCCCTGCGGCGTGGTGCAATATTGGAGAGCGGTCCGGCCACAAGCTGCGAGCTGCGCTTGACACCAGAGGTGGCCGAGGCTGGGCTCATCATCTGAGTGATGAAAGCCTCGCTAGGTTCAGAGCATGGCGGCCTTGGAGATGGAGACGACTTTAGCAGATGGTGATGGACATACAACGGAGCTGGGTGGTGAAGGGCGAGCTTGACTGAGTGCGACATTCTACCGCACCCCAGGGAGAGATGCCACGATTTGACAGCATGGAACGCACACAGTGAATGTCATGGCCCAGCCGCGCAGTTGAAGTGAAGTTCTGCCGCACACTCTCTATCACCGTTGGTCCTTCTTCACTCGACTTTCAATCGAACATTTCCTTCCATGCATTCATCCCATTGACAACATGGCTTCAATGGAGACGGATATGGCGGTCTCAAAGTTTGAAGAGGAAGACTACGGTAGGACTGTCGATCACCTCATTAACAACTACTGACAAATGTTCAGATCTCCTGTCGGGTATCGAGCAGTTCGAGCAGTACGAGCCACCCTCATCGGCATTGTTAGCACAAACCACATTCTTTTCAGTATCCATCAAGCTCGATCCGGCCCTGTTCATCGACCTTAGCGCCGTCCAAGAGCACCTCGATCGCGTTTGCGTTCTCGCCGACCTCGTCCGCGCCGCGCATACGACCGTTGACCAACACGAAGCCCGTATCCAGCATGAATTGACTGAGCTCTGGGATAACAACCAAGACATCCGCAAGCGAGGCCTTCGAGGCGGCACGGCGCGCAAGCAACGAAGAGCCATCGGCAACTACATCCCCATCGCCACCGTGGAGCGCGAACTCTCGAAGCGCCGAGTCGAGGTGGAAAGGATCGACTACCTGGGCCGCAACCGGGTCGCGGGATTGCGCGCGTTGAGGATCATGTTTGAAGAAGCGTTCTGTTTCCTCCGGGACCAGCAGCACCAATGTGAGGATATCCTTCGGTGTGGAGAAATTTTAATGTACGGTGTCACCACGCCATTGGTGCTCGACCACCTGGGGGCCGTGGACGAGGTTTTCACAGCAGAGAATCTTGACAAGATTGACGACATTGCCGAGATGTTGGACAATTTCGATGAAGAGTACGACACATCCTTGTAGCAAGGAGAATTTCAGGGCTACGAATGACTGCCGACGGCAGCATCGCGTTGGACGTCCCATTGGCATGGCACAGGATATGTCTATTTGTACGCCGTGAAAGATCCCAGGTTGTGGCCAGAACACAATATTGCATTGGACGTCTGATTGGCATGGCATAGGATATGTCTATTTGTAACGGGCCGTGAAAGATCCCAGGTTGTGGGCAGAACACAGTATCGCATCCATAGCAATGATTGAGACAATGAATACCTAGGTAACCTGTTCCAACAACCAGATCAAGACAGACTTGTTGTCCTCCACGGCTCAGTCAGCCCTTATGCTGTAGCAGTTGCTGCATGGGTTGAACCTGAGGCTCAGCATCTGAATATCAGACGAGGCTGAGGCTGCAATTTGTGCCGGGCCAATCGAGGGCGGAACTCAATTCATCGTCTTTTCTTCACTGTTCGATCACTCGACAAATCCACATTCTGATCTGGGAGTGACAGACCAGCCTCGTCTAGATCACTACGCCCATCTCATCCGTCCCTTGGCGATCAGCAATCACTCTGCCAGTGACAGATCAACCAGATATCACAATCTGCCCGCCAAGGCCAGATCAACCTACCACTTTCTCAGGCGTATAAATATCTCCTTCCCTCTCACAATTTCTTCCTTCCTTTCTTTTTCTTTTTCTTTCTTCATACTTACCTTGTTCGAGCATCTTGAGCACAAGCATTCTTGATGTTGTACGGACATCGACTCCATGGCACATCGGAGTTGGTGGCTGTGCTGGAAGCACCTTCGGGACTTCCGCGAGCGCAATTTTTGTCTTCCCAACCCTTTTCATCATTGCTTCTTTGCCTTGCGCAAAGCTTTGAAGAAGAGTGCGCACATTCTGGTTGAGAGAGGGTCACGGAAGGTGCGTCTTGTTGGCATCCTTCATCAGGAAATGGTTGCAATCTTCTCACTTTCCAACGTCTCACCAAGCTGGGGACTTGCTTACCAGCAAACAGCGACAGACTTCGCACAACATTTCTCACAAGCGAGTAAACCCATCTTCGAGAAGCGCATGCTCTGTCGACGTGTCTTTTGTCTTTCATGCAGCAGGCTAACGAAAGTTCCAGGCACGACAACACCGACCTTCGACTCTCGAGTCCTTTCCTACCCTCGTACTTCGATCTGATCCCATCCGTCCTCTAATCAGCACCTTCACCCACGCCACGGTGGCCATTTCAGCGGGACGAGAAACTCATCGAAGCCGCGTTAACCCCTATCTCCCAGTTTCCTGCTCCAGGTTTGACAATAGATACTACGGTTTTGAGAGCGATTAGAAGAAGAGGAGGAAGTGGGCCTTGAATTTTCAAAGGCGCTTAGACGGCCGCTTGGACGGGGATCATCACCGCACGCCACATCTGACCTGACCCTCTCGCCTACCTAAGATGACCATTTGCATTTGCCCACTGTGTGCAAATCAACAAGACGGGATGTCGCAGCCCTGCCCAGCAGTTTATTTCACTTCGGGCCAAATGATAGCTGACAATCAGGCCTTCAATGCGCAAACCCAACCACAGAACCTGGGCAGCGTTCAAAATCAGCCAAATGAACGAGCTGGAAAGAATAAGATCGGTTCGATGCTGACACGAGCTATCGGGCTAGTAGACTGTGCTCCGGTGCACGCTCGTTAGCGCTTCCAGAAATTTTGTGGCTGGCCTACTTAGTATCTGAAGGATCGTCCAAACTGGCAATGTCTCTATCGAGTCTGGCTAATTGGGCAATTTTTCCGTCAGTGCTTACACGAGAGCTTCGATTGACGGGGTGGTTTTGGTGCGACGGTAGACCAGGCCCAGCACAAAAAGACATGGGTAGACTTGAGAAGTTGCTGCAGCTGAAAAGGGATCCGTAAGTGACAATGACATGACCTGCACATGAAGCTTGACATGCAACATCTAACTAAGAAGGTATGCTCGCTTTCTCTCTCAGGCCAAGAAGCACAGCTTGCTCCGCAGAAAAATCTTGGGGAATCGACCGAGTCACGACGCGGGGAAGAGCCGGGATCCTCCAGAAGAGAGAAAAAGCAACTGCGTAATAGGCGCATGCTGGCGACCAATCCTTTCGATAGTCAGTATAGCTGTGGACATTGCCCAAGCTCTCGATCTGACACAAAGGAATGTTACATTCAGCACTTGTGCAAGTCTTGGACCCCCTGCGGTACCTCCACCTTGTACGAGGTAATGGTACCTTGACCCGTGTGCCACATGGCCAAGGGAAAGTTCTACCCGAGGTAGGTCGAGTCCATCTGCAACCGGTCAGCGGAGAGACCTGAGACTGCTGGCTGTGGAAACCCGGTTCAAGCGGCGAGTAAGCAGATACGACTCGGTTCGCGCCACGAGGTATGATTTGGAGGAGAACTTAAATTCAAGCAGTACCTCATATCTCGAGCACAGGTCGCTGATGATCGCCGACAATTCATGATCTCTACGGATAGAAGGACAAGAAAACATGGCAACGGAAACCCCAGCACTAGTCTCGTACCCGGTGGCATCTACCGGGCCAGACTGGCGGTTCGAGAAGATCAAAGTATTGCGGGCGCCCAAAGAACACGAGCTCAAGATCCGCATGGTCGCGACGGGCATCTGCCACTCGGACATCGTGGTCGCCTCGATCCCCGGACATTTGATCGGGATGAAGTTCCCCAAGGTGCTGGGTCACGAAGGTGCGGGTGTGGTCGAAGAGGTCGGACCAGGGGTGACTGTGGCTAAAGTCGGGGATCCAGTATTGCTGTCCTACAGCTACTGCAACACATGCGACCTCTGCAAGAGCGACGAGCAACCCTACTGCTCGTCGTGGCGACAGCTCAACATCTTTGGCGAGCCGGGAATCTTCGAGACATCCCAAAAAGAAGATGCGCCTGCAAAGTTCTTTGGGCAATCGAGCTTTGCGGCGACCAGCATTGTCAACGAGGGGAGCGTGGTCAACGTCAAAGACCTTGTGCAAAGCACTGAAGACTTGAAGCTGCTGGCGCCCCTGGGATGCGGCCTGATGACCGGGTCCGGGGCCATCGTGAACGGCGTATCGGCCAAACCACGCGATATCGTGCTGGTCACGGGCATTGGCGCCGTCGGACTGGGAGCAGTCATGGCGGCCAAGATTGCGGGCTGCAAGGAGATCATCGCCGTCGACCGGGTGGCGCACCGGCTCGAAACGGCCAAAGATCTGGGTGCTACAAAGGTGCTGGACACGTCAACGATAGACACGGCCACCACCAGCATGGCCGAGGCGATCCAGAAACTAGTCGACGGCCAACGCATCTCGATCATCATCGAAACCACCGCGGCCATCCCCGTCATCCAGGAATGCATCAAGGCTCTCGGCGCGCACGGCAGACTGATCCAGCTGGGGGCCCCTCGCCCGGATGCCCAAGTCACCATCCCGCTATCCGAGTTCTTCGGTGGCAACAAGTCGTTCGAGTGCCACTACCTGGGCAACACGACGGGCCAGAAATGGGTACCGGTGATGATCAAGTGGTGGCGCGAGGGGAAATTCCCCATTGAGAAGATCGTCAAGCAGTTCCCGGCAAAGGATGCGTTGCAGGCCCTGCATGGTATGGAGGATGGGAGCGCCATTAAACCTGTTCTCATCTGGTAGGGTAGAGGTCGAGGTCGAGGTAGAGGGAGTCGAGAAACGACAAAATAAAGGATTTGGATTTTTCATCAATGGGATGAAATGATGATTGACTACAATATTTTGTTCCTTCTGTGTCTTTTTGGGTCGTCTATTTACTTACTTTGTTCTTTGGGTCGTCTAATCTGTGCCATCGAATCCCTCCGGATCGCCGTGATAGCCCTCACGACCCGCTCCACGTCCCACCCCTCCAGCAGCGCCTTGCGGAGGACATCGACCTCGTTCTCCGGCGCCATCCCGCCCGGCGCAGGCGGCCTGCGATCGAGGTTCGTGGGGAACGGATAGCCATTGCCGATTGCATTCAGAATGGCGTCGACTCTCGTGCCAGTCTGCAGCTGTGTCTTGTCTCCTCCTGCTGCTGCTCCAGCTCCGTCGTCGACGTACAACCTCGTGACTTCATCCCAACAACTCGCGATGACGGCCAGGGTGTCGACCGTCTCCATGGTCCTGCCAAACGCACTGCTCACCTGGAGCAGGTTTGCGGAGCGGTGGATGTGTCGTGTGGTATTCTCGCCCGCGGCGTGGAACAGGGCCGGGTTGAAGAACAGCGCATCGCCCATGGCCAGGTCGACGGTGACCCAGTTTTGGGCAAAGAAAGCCTGGAACTCGGCCAGCCGGTACGCCATGTACCCCGGCGCGAACTGCTGCGAGAAGGGCAAAAGGCGCGTGGGCCCGCTGGCGCGCGGCATGTCGCTGTGCGCGATGGCGCCCTGGAGTGTCAAGAACTGTGTCGCCACTTGCGTTGCTGCAGGGTATAGCGCGCAGGACTCCGCGGATTGGAAGCCCAGGTGGTAGTCGCGGTGCGGGACCTGCGGCTTGCCTCCCGGCCGCACGACGTTGACCTGCGCCGTGATTTGGTACCCCGGCCCCAGCCACGCGGCGCACATGGCGGCCAGGTACGGGTTGGCGTAGTACCGCGCAAAGGAGACCGGGTCTCGCTCGGCGTGTTTCTGGAACGAGTTCCAGATGCGTGCGTTGCTGCCTCGCGCGGCGAAGTGGTCACCGCCCTGGCCCTGGCCCTGGCCAGCTCCTCCTCGCGCAGCTTCTCCGGCGATGATGTCCGCGAACACGGCGTTGACGCGCTCCAGCAACTCCCTGTCTGGGCTGAAGTTGCGGAGCACCACCACCCCGGGGCCCGAGAGGAGGATGTGGTGCCATTCGTCCTGCAACTCGTCCATCACGAAACCCCCATCTGCTGCGGCTGGCAGATCTGGATACTCCGGCAGATCGTAGATGGGGATGTTGGATACCACGGCCGACGCGTGCGGATACGTCTCCCGGCTGGTCGATTGGGTGCATAATGCCCTGAACGCGGCCAGCGACGGCGGCGGCGCCGACACCGAGTATAGTCTCTTGGGCACCTGTGTCTGGGCGTGAGATGAGGATGAAGATGATGGCCCATTGCCGACACCGTTGGAGCCACCTGCACCTGCACCTGCGGAATGTCCGTTTGCCAGACAGGCAGAGGAAGTCGTCGAGTTTGAGTCCATGGGTTTTTGTCGTGTCGAGAAAGACACAACCTGCAAGGAAGGGGATTGATTTGTTCAAACCTTTTCTCCCCCCTATTCCACCAGAAAAGAAAAACCCGCCTTTTTTGTCCTTCGTTCCGTCACGTCAACGTGTATCCCGTTGGTGCAGCCTTGCCACCTGCAATGGAACGAGAATCTCCCCTTTTCTCCTTGAGATGTCCTGCAATTACCAATGCAAGTTCCTCTTCTCCAGCCCTGCACTGCTTTCTTTCTTCCTTCCTTCCGTACTGCGTTTCGTGACGAGGAGGGACCACCCCACTGTGCGTGTGATCACCAGGAATGGGGAGAAATTTCCAAGTCTCCTGTCTACGTAGGTATGAAGTACAGTACCTCTATCCTCCCACCAATGTGCGGGGGAAAACCGACGTTTAGAGTCCTTTTCCGGCGGCACAATCTCTCGTTCTTGGTTGGCCATCGACAAAAAGTGAATCTTCTTGCCATTCGCTGATATCGAATCAACACTTACCACGTCCGTCCTATCAATGGTCTATAAATGTTGATATACACTCCCATCAGCACTAGAGACAGAGCTCGCTAGCCAACCAATATTCCAAATTTATGTTTCTTTTCTCGCATTGCTGCTTCCGTGTTCATTCAAACGGCGTCAAGTGCCTCCATTTCATTCATAGCAAAAGCCAACCAAAGAATCCCAGAAGAACCCAAAAGAAAAGGTGAACCGGGTGTTGTTACAATTCCTCTTCGACCCATCGAAGACCCCCGTCAACCTGGATCCCATCCTTGACCCATGGCAATTCCCGGATCTCGGCCAACGCTCGCCGCCTCGTGTTCCTCTTCAATAGGCCATCCACACATTCATGTGCCCCTTCAAACTCGGCGCCTTTGACCGGATCCCACTCTCCGTCTTCATCGCCATACTTGAACCACGCCCATTCACACCGTGCTATCCTGTGTGGTGTCCTCGCACGGAGGACGGCTGGGTCGCCGCGCGCCCCGGGGAGAGGATCAAAGGGCAATCGACCCTCCATCAATGCATAGAGTAAAACTCCAAGAGCCCACGCGTCGGTTTGTCGTCCGTCGTAGGGTTGCCCCATCAATATTTCCGGCGCAGCGTAATCTTCGCTTCCGCAGCGTGTGGTGAGAAGGGGACTCTCCGGTGGTTCAGGAATGCGGCGTGAGAGCCCCAGGTCAGTGAGTGTTACAACCGCGCGGTCGAGGGTTTGCCAGTTGGATACATCCGGGTGGACACGCACCGGAATGTTAAGAAGCACATCTGCATCAAGTTAGCACAGAATCGAGGCTGACGTCTTTCCCTAGACTTACTCTCCAGCTTAATGTCCCGATGGACAATATACTTTTGATGGAGATATCGCACCGCCGAAACCAGCTCGGAGAATATCCTTCGGACCAACGGTGGAGTGAGGACCTCGCGGTGTTTGGAGGCGACCTCAAACAAGTCTCCTCCGGGGCAGTAATTCATGACCAGCAGAGCACGGGCGTTGTCATCGTTGCCAAATGCTTTCAGATGAACGAGCGACGGATGTTGGATGGCTTTTAACAAATCCACCTCCCGTTTGAGCCCAACCTCGATCCTCTCTGCGTCTGCCCCGCCTGCTGGACCATGCTCTACGACTTTGACTGCCACAAGTCGTCTTGATCGAGCTCGGACACCTGCCATATTGATACTGTCTTGGCGATAGTCGACATTGTCTTTTCGATCATTGTCGACTTGCCGCACGGCCAGGTAGACCTTGCTGAAGGTCCCCTGCCCGAGCACCCGGATTGCCTCGTAGGATCTGGGTTCTCCACTGGAAATGCTCCGCGCATTGAAGACTTCGAGTTTCGGCCGTTTGGCAGCGGGCTCGTCTTCATGACTCCTTTCTATGTTGATTGTCGGCTGTGGCGGTGTAGGAGGACGGGTAATGGACTTGCTCAGTCTCCTTTGTGGACCGAGATATTCCTCCCGGTGCATAGACGTCGGCGACTCTGTGATTTCAAGCGGCGCTCCTGTGCTTGACACAGCAATGTTTCGGACTTTTGGCACGGCCACAGGGTCGGGTACATAGTCACTGACACTTCTAGTGCGGTTGTGTTCGGCAGCCCCATCGGATGTCCCGGGACGTGAGGGAGGAGAAGATCTCAAACCTGGATAGCCTTTGATTCGGCGAGGACTTGTGGGTGATGGCACGACGGGAGGGGGCAATGCTTCAGCTTTGGCGGAAGAGATAGAGGATCCACGGGACCGGGTCCTTGCCAACGAAAGAGCCTTCCACGACTCAAAGGCCGCCATGGTCGGCGAAGGCAACGGAGTAATGTCCAGCATAGCGGCTATCTGGGGCGACGAAATGACTGTACCGGGGGAGACAGAACCGGCGGAAGAGTGAAGGTGGGCGCGGATACTAGGGACTCGACGCGGTATACTTGCGGCAGAGGCACTGGATCGCAATCTGGACTCGGAATCCATCGACTGGGTTGAGCTGCTACGTTTGGGACCCCCAACATCCGTTCGTATATGAAGGCCACTCAAGAGATGCGCTGCATCATGGTGAATGCGCAACGAATCGGGCGGCGACATGTTGAGTTGTGCATTTTGAGAGACTGCTTGCTGATTTGCATTGGCCACAAAACTCCGTCCATTACTGGCTTTATAGAGCGCCTGGTCCAATGGATTGATTCCTGAAGTTGGGAGGGGTGGTGTCAACAAGATACGGTCGTCAGCCCAGGTATGGACTTCGGAGGAGGAAGACGATCTCTCGGCGGATCCATTCTCGCGTGTTTCTTGTAGATGGAGGTGGTGGGGAAGGGGACGAGAGGAGGTCGAGGGCGCAGGTTGAGGGTCCGCCATGATGTGTGTTCCTGAGTCTTTTACCCAAGGGCGGGCAGTCTCCTCACTAGCCAGATCATGAGAGGTTGGGAAGGAGGCGATTGTTGCTTCCTTGGGTGAAGCTGGTCATGTTAATGTTATCAGGCTCGGAGTCCGTAAATGTGAGGGTGTGAATGTGAATGGAAGAGGAGGACCTCGCGAGGTCAGCATAGTCTTTTCACGGGGGGTTTCGATAGGTGTTGGCCGCTAGTTGTCAGCAGTAACAGCTCCGGCGGCAATAGTCAGAGAGCTGGATTCGAAGGAGTGGGCGACAAGTCCCTGCATACTCGGTACAGATGTCGGTCGCAGGAAGGGAGAGCGGGCGAAAAGGTCGAGGCGTGTTGGGGCTGAAACTCGCATCGCGTCGGGGGGCGCAGGGCGGGACAAAGACACACGAGACACGGTCCGAGAAGGGCAACTTTGACGAGCAGCTACAACGCCCTCGAGCACCAATCAGAGGGGCGGCTCGCTCACGTGAACTGGACTAACGCTAACCCTATTCTGTCAATACCCGACCAGACAACAGTGGTTGACAGTCGCTTCTGACATGGCTCGCGAGTCGCATGGGCCGTCTTTCTCCCACTCTGTTGCACATAATGAATCGAGCCAATGATAACCCGGACTGTCGGAGCTGTAGGTCATGTTGTACGTCAAACACGGGCCAACAGAACCTAGTACTCGAGCCATCTGCAGAAATCCCAAAAAGAATAGCGCCAGGTCGACTACGAGGCAACCCAGACATCAAAGAGAAGCGAGATATGTTGTGCTGGGGCTGTTGACCACAAGCATGAGCATCCTGAAGAGCAGGTTGTCAATTGCAATACGACTTGAAAAGAGCGAGAATACATTGACCAAATATACCAAAGCAAATTGCAATATCAAGCAGAACAGCAGGACAAGTTTCCCTTTTCGTCTGCTCCCTGACAAACCAATCGTCCCGTGCCACCTCCATATTCCCATGCGGCAACGACATGTTGAAAACAGACTTCTCAGATACAGAAGGCCTGCCATTGCCATAGTAAATGACGATTGTTCCTCCTTGTGCACAGGGGTGCTGTGGACCCATATCCCTAAAATGCCTCCAAGGCTCAGTGATCCTCTTCGCCTCCAAAGTTGACACCAATTGACCTCAACCGGCTGACCGTCTCCGCGAGTTGTGGTCCTGGCTTTGTTAGCACAGTGGTTATCAAGAGCCTCAATGAGCATACCGGAGCCACTATGGTCACTGGCTTCGACCACTTCGAAGACCGGAGAATGAAGGCACGGCAGAACCGTGGCTGCCCCTTCGAAGCTACTGTCGGCCCTGAATGCCCTAACTGGTCATTAGCAACTCATGATCTCTATCCTGGGTGCCGAACCGTACGCATTCATATCGATGATGTTGACTTTGATGCGGTAACTGCCAGGTTGGGTGATCTTGAGCCCTGGAAACGTTGCATACGCGACCGTCGGCCGCTCGACCTCCTGTTCCTCGCAGATAGCATGGACAGAATCCGCTCTGCTTCCACACAGGAGATCTTCCCGAGGAGGAGCTAGACTTTCTTGCATGTCCGGAGTTGTAAGAGATAGGAAGACCCATATCCCGCTGAGATCGGGCAGTGTGAAGGCTTCTCCATCTTCACGCTTATCGTCGGCCCTTGGTGGTCGTCCCGAGAATGTGACCACGAGAGGAGTCCTAAGTGTGACACCTGCTGCGACTCGTGACGGCGGTGCAACAGCGAGTTCCATTGTCATATCCCGGGATGGCTTACAAGACCGACGTTTCAAAGACGACCCTGGTACCAAACAGGTCTTTCGTGAACACGACGTCCAAGTCTTGATTTGAGCTCTGAATCAGGCCGAATGTGTCTGGGGGGTATATCAGTGGACAGTGCTGGCGATGATGCAAGGGTCTTACTGGTAGAGAGCTAGCAAAGTGCAATTTGAGGGTTTGAATCACTATTGATACAGAGGTAATAAGACCAGTCTCAAGGATGTGCAGGGCAGACCCGGCAGGAGGAGGTGAAAACTTCTCTCGAGACATTGGTGACCTTTTGTATGCTCCGAAATAAGGCTCCAGGCACCATGCATGTACATGGAATGCTTCGGCGCCTGGAGGATGGTACTGCTTGTGGTGTGCTTCAAAAGAGAGATAGACGCAATCGGGTTCTTGATACGACCGCCATTGGCAATCCACCAGAAGCCCGATGGAGAAATAGGTCCAGCATGTTCAGCTATTGCTGTCTGTCCCAGTGCATTCGAGGGCGGAATGGAGGGCACAAGACTGAGGGCCAGAACACGGAGCCGCGTTCGGATGACTATGCCCGGCGATTCGAATGCGACCTATCAATCTTCACTTGCCAACAGGGATATCGCTCCGTCAAGGGGGGAGGGGCATGGGCAAACCGGAGGCTACTCGAAATGGAACATCAACACCGGAGGATTGAGAAGACGCTCAACCAGCAGATATTTCTCGTTGTTCCAGTGACCACCGGGGTTGGGCCAGGCTAGGTTCAAAAAGAGGGAGCGAATGGGACGCGAGAGAGGGAGGGTGATGAACAAGACAGGAGACAAGGGCGAGCGCCACATTTTCTCCTGGTCCTCGATCTGCTGGAGATTTTCGGCTATTGATAGATTGTGATGGGCTGAAGCTGCAATTCGGCTAATCGTCAGATTGAAACTGTGTTGAGGCCGCGAAGCATGATGTCAATATCGCCAACGCAATAACAGCTCTGTGCTGAAGCCTCGGAGCAGCAATGACAGAGCGGTTGCTGATCTGGGTAGTTTGTGAGTGGAAAAGGGACCGTTACAAGAGAATCCCTTCCCGCCATGGGATATTAGTCGTGGCCTCGTCCAGCAAGGGTTATGCATCTGCCCTAGACATGTATTCACACACCATCACATTCCGGCAATGCTTTGCGAGCATGATTCGAAGACGGACTATAGGATATGGCTGGTCCCTGGTTGTTTCGGAAGTCAATGCGGTTTTTCCATGATTGGCCTCCGAAGCCGATTCCCATTGACTTGCAGCCAGGCCTGGGGTTCTGGGACCTGATCGGCCCGGATACAGGGATCTTGACGGGTTGGTCTGCTACACAGAATGCGCCCGAGGGAGCAGAGATCTGGTGTAACCTGCCATGCAGCCGTCTATCATTGTGCTGCCAGCTCCAATGGTGGCATCATGAAGGCAATCAGGGTTGTCCGGCGAGAGAACATGGGCTGAGAGGCGATGGAGATAGGATGGAAGAGCGAATCAAGAACCAAAGGACAATGCAGAGCGGTGTACTTGACGAGGGGTGTACCGCATGTTTGCAATCAGCAACGACATAGTATTTCCCGAGTGCCAGTGATCATTCTTTGCGAACTTGAAGCCATACACGCAACTCAGCATCCCGCTAAACCACATCGCAGCTCAGACGGCAGAAGGCGTGGGAGGAGACAAGGGAAGCAATCCTACAGCGGGACCGCGCAAACCCCACGGAATTGAGGCAACCCCCAATACGAAAAGCTAGTTGAGGAGAGGAAATGGGTCCGTCGTGTGTATCAGGGCCATCCTGTACCTACCTAGGCAGTTGATGCATCGTCTTCCTATTTGAGGTCGGTAAACTTAGCCAAAAGACAAAAAGAGGGCCCTGATCAGTACGAGACAAGGAGAGACAAGAGAGGATGGTATCAACGGAAGGGACTTTGGTGTGCGCTTTACGAGACAGTTGAGGTGAATCCGAGAAAAACATTTCTAACCGCTTCAACCACTTTACGAATCGGGCGTCGCAGACATGAACAGCACCAGTCCCGTGCAGGTCGCAATGCAGCAGTTTTGGCTAGCGAAGTCCCCTAGCGAAGTATGGGCCTTGGGTGGGCCCATGCCGGGAGTGGTCACGCTACGCGTACCACGACTTAGGGCTTGCTTGGGCTTGCTTGGGCTTGCTTAGGGCTTGCTTAGGGCTTGCTTAGGGCTTGCTTAGGGTTTCCGGACTTAGAGTTTGCCTGCTAATTGACGCTCCCGGGGCCCCCCCCTTAACAAACCCGGACCCCCACCCACCATAAAGGTGCCATGGGCCTCCGATGGCCACCCTTGGCACCTTGTTATGCTACTAGCCCTGGTTTGCACCTTTGCTTGGCAAGCAGCCGGTAAACCACCTGCACCTCCACCCACGACCATCTCCAAACACCCTGCTCGTCCTCTGTTCACTGCGCTCCATCAGCTGCACTACGTACAGCACTCCCATCTCAGGTGGCCCTAGTCGATTGTCGATGCGCTCACTTACGTCAATTCTTGGGATTCTGTGTTTTTAGATGGCCCTCCTTTCCCCCGATGTTTGCAGTTCTGCATGATGGATCGACTGCGCTATCAGGCTGTTGCATGGGCCGATCGTCAACCTCGTTTGTAAGAGGACACATCAGGCAGGAGTCGCAGCCTTGAGCGCCAGACCCTTGGACCTGGGAATACGGAGATCGGAATCCGCACGTCCATTCGCTTCTCTTGACTCCTTGAGCATCGAGCAACTGACTCCAACGAAGTTGCTGGTATTTCAAATCTTCGACCATCCCTTGCAGCTGTGAGACCCTCCCTGTTAGAGCTATCCCCTGCAGACTCGCACCCGTTCTCGCCGTTCAAACCGTCGGAATATGCACCATCGACATCACTCCCCTCTAACCGTGCATACATGGCTGGTCTAAAATCCGCTCGCAGCGCTCTCTGCGAATAGAGACAAACTTCCTCCTATGCACTATTCCGGTACGAAAGAATCCGCATCCCTAGCTTCTGTCGCCTTGAGAGCCTGTTGTTAAAGTCCAAACTCGAGGTGGCTTTCATCATGACTGTCAACTGGCAGGGTCAACGATCCGAAATGTCATTATGTGCGCCACAAATCCTGCCCCTGCCATAGCATTTACTACCGGCAGACTGTTTGTGACTTGTCATGCCGACGGAATGCCGTGTCCAAGAGCAAAGCCCTGCAGACTTCATACCCTCTCCGGCTAATTGCCCTGACAGGATCACTCGCCAACGCTAAAGTGTGTTGGTGTCTCACCCTGGTGCCGCACATCTGGATCTTGGGACGCACAGGCTTGCTGCGCGTTTGGGTCATGCACTTCCATCTGACTTTTAAGAATTATTGTGTTCGCGTACGGCGGGGCTGCTTGACAACATGCTAACCCCCTCCAATCGACGAGGAGCAAGGGTACGTCTCAGAGGCACCATATTCCCTGGACTGCATGCTCTGTCCCTGGGCGCTCTATGGGACGAAGAAGCAAGGCACAGCTTCTCTAGCCACCAAGCCGCCACACGACATCTCTCAGATATGGCAATCCATATTGATCGCGTTACCAGATACAATTGTACGGAGGAGCTTGCACACCAACTTTGTGACGGCCCCATGACAGCGCCCGGCCCACTGCCCTCGATTCATGAGGCTAACTTTCTACGACCATAGATCCGATCTCCTGAGGCTGGTGGCTATCTCTGCTCAGCACTTTCGTCGTGGAAACGGCCCTCCTTCCTCCCTTGGCCTTTGTTGCCGTGTCACCCCACCGATCTGACGTTGTCGGTATGGGGGGTCGGGCCTGTGAACAGGAGGATCTAAAGTCGTCAGGCCGATCGGCTTGCGTGTAACCGAGCTGGGACACGATCGATCCATTCCCGAATGGCAGACACCCAGCAGAGACGTGAAAAATACTCGAATTGGAAATTTTCTGATGCACGATGCTTCTTCTTCGGCTGACGCCTCAACTAGTCCGGCGCCATCATGCGCTTGGAAAGCGACTACATGCATGACTCGGTGTGCAAACGGGTCAGTATCCATTACGTTATATCTCAAAGTTCAATCGTTCCCGCAAATAGGACAGCAGGTCTTTACAACAAAGCCATAAACGGTGGCTGCACTAGGACGTACTCGTGACACTTCGTAAACCCTGACTCCAGGTTGTCTCAATCAGACTCCACTTCGATATACCTGACTTCCACCATTTCTCAGCCGTACCGTCTCTCTTCTTTGCAGAACATGCAGCGCGCGGGCCAACGCAGCTTCACTGTATCCTCGCCCTTGAACGAATTCCCGCTTCAGGGTCGCGAGACTCGTGCTCCAACCGATCGGCAGCCGCCGTCGAAGCTCTTCTTCCACCTTGCTCACTTCCTCCATCAACTCCCTATTGCCGCTCATTCCACCGGCGCCTTCTCCCTGAGACACTGCGTCCATGGTGCTGGCGAGGAAGAGACGGATAGCCTCGTCGACGTGGTGTTCCTCTGCCACGGCTGATAATGTGAGCTTCGCGAGTGATTCTGTGATGCGGATGATGGCCTCAAGTTGACGGACTGTGATAGGAATGGAAGATCGGACATTGCTGTTGGCCTCAGCTTGAGCTACACGAGCCCGTATCGACACGAAATGCGACGAGAGCTTTTCTGCCGCGCCCGGCGACAATCTAGGGGCACAACGGCTGAAAATGGTTGTCAGTAGGTTATTCATCTGTACACACAGACCAACAAGTGCCACTTACGACTTGCAGAAGCTGATGTAACGCTTCATCTTCTCCACGGGAATTTCGACTTCGGCCTGCTCTTCGACGCCCTGGTTGCCCATGTGGATGCCCATGACGTGCTTTGCAATATTTTCATCGCGGGTTCTATCGTGGTCATCTCTCACGATGAAGATCATGTCGAAACGAGACAAAATGGTGGTTTGGAAGTCAATGTTCTCTCCTGGAGATTTGAGGTCGTCGTAGCGCCCAAAGATGGGATTTGCAGCCGCAAGGACGGATGTCCGGGCGTTGAGGATGGTGGTGATGCCCGCCTTCGCGATGGAGATTGTTTGCTGTTCCATTGCCTCGTGGATTGCCACCCGATCTTCGTCACGCATCTTGTCAAACTCGTCGATACAGACCACGCCACCATCCGCAAGGACCATGGCTCCCCCTTCCAGGTAAAATTCTCGGGTTTGTGTGTCTCGTTGGACCGAGGCGGTCAGACCAGCTGCCGACGAGCCCTTTCCAGAAGTGTAAATGGCTATGGGTGACACCTTTTCGACAAATTTCAGAAGTTGAGACTTGGCCGTACCTGGGTCGCCCAGAAGGAGGACATTGATGTCGCCTCTCAGTTTCATGCCGTCGGGGAGAATCTTTTTCGAGCCGCCCATCAACAGACATGCTATGGCTTTCTTGATGTCCATGTTCCCATAGATCGAAGGAGCAATACAGCGCGCGAATCGCTCGTAGAGATCGGGTAGTCTCGACATTTCCTCGAACTCTTGCACTTCCTCGTCTGAAAATGAGGCTCCTGTGGCGGAGTGGTCCACGTCAGTTTGAATGCCCACTGCTCGCAAGTACGGCTGTCTCAATGCAACCGCACTATCCTTCTTTGTCCCTTTATTCTGTTGATAGATTGAAAACACGCCCATCACTGTACATCTCGACCCCGGCACGACTCGATTCGTCAGGTACCGGTCCGCGGAGACGGCGATATGGCGTGGCAATTCTCCCACGGGCACTTGATCCGGCGCTTCCTGTAACTTTATGATCTGCTGGTCGATAAATTGTGAGGATTCGTGGACCACAAAATAGGGGTCCAAGGGACACGGGTCTCCCGACTCCTGGCCGGGAACCTTTGTCCGGGCGCACTGGCGCGGGAGAGTGATGCCTGAGAAGCCACCCTCGACATGGAGCTGCTGCGTGTGTTCGCAGCCGCGGCATTGGATCGTCACAAGCGTGGCCTTTGAGGATAGCGTGGATGCGCCAATGATGATGCCCGGGATGCGGACGAGGTGCGAGACGTTCGCGGCCGTCAGATCGCGGATCGAGATGTGCGCGACGCTCGAGTGCAGCAGGAGCTGATGTTGTGGGAGCTGGACGTCGCGGTCGTGCGGGAACACGATCCGCTGTGTACATTGTTTCAAGGCCGCTTCGAACAGCGGTATCACATCCGCGGGCTCCCTCGTGAGCCGGTGTGCAAGCTCTTCATTGTAGGAGATCAGGTGGGCAAGGTCGACGTCGCAGTAATACTGCTTTACCAGGGCGTTTTGTCGCAGCTGGTCCCGGTAGATGTAGACGCCGTCGAGTTGGAATGCGAGGATGAAATCCCTGAGCTTTTGTTGCAGTTCGCTGCGCGGTTCGCCCTGTTGGTCATTGTGTGCAGGGAGGACGGAGAGTGAGTAGGCAGAGCGGGAGTCGAGGGCCATGTTGGAGGGATCTCTGTCGATACTATTATGGGTGTTGATGAGGTCCGAAAAGACGAAGCGCTTTGATTCTCACAGAGCACAGGGGGGAGGGAGAGAGGGGGCAATGTCAGTGGCAGAATTGCAGTTGGACGCGTCGACGCGCTCTCGACGCGTTTAATTGATTTTTGACCGCGTGCAAAGCCCCGAAGAACTGCCGGGAGCGAGCCTTTTTCACCTTCAAGTGATTTGTCTACCGAGTACGAGGCAGAGCCTCTCTCATCCTGTACACTTCACATCATGAACTGTTCAATGATTCACCAATGTCTATTCGCTTCTGGGCGCAGCTTCAGCCGGCTCATGTCCTCTTCATGCTATTTTCACACTTAGCTGGCCAGATGCTTGTCGGAGTGTATCCGGTTGATCGTCATAGATAGGTGTGAAGCCGATTTATCCGCCTGATCTGCGGGGAAAGGTTATCAAGGATCGCTGCAAGAAGGAGAGCTCGGGGTATTCTCCGATATCCTTTTCTTTTGGAGATCGTTCACTTCTTTTCGTCAATCGTTCATAATATGGAGCAGCAAGTTTTTCGCCAAAATCTGATGGAAGTATGGCGAAGCAGGAACAGCTTGGAGTTGACGACAGAGGCGTCCTACAGCGCACTCGCACTCGCACGGCAACAGACTGGGATGGGCCTAATGACCCGGACAACCCTCGAAATTTCTCTCTGCTCCGCCGAATATCCTCGACGCTGGCAGTCACTCTTCTCGCCTTTGTGAGCACTCTGGCAGCTTCGCTCTACAGTCCAGCCCACGAGGTGGTCTCGAGGCAATTTGGCGTGTCGGACGAGGTCGCCATCCTTCCACTATCCATCTACACTTTCGGTCTGGCTTTCGGACCTACCATCGGAGCTCCTTTGAGCGAGACGTTCGGTCGCAAAGCGGTCTTCTTGACCACCACCCCTATATTCGCTCTCTTCACTCTAGGAGCGGGCTTTTCACAAGGGCCTGCATCATTGATTGTTTGTAGATTCTTTGCCGGGGTGTCTGCCTCACCGGCTATCAGTAATGCCTCCGCCACCATCGTCGACTATACTGCTGGACGGTATAGAGCCGTCTCGTTGGCATTCTACTATTCTATACCGTTCTGTGGGGCGGTCATTGGGTATGCCCATAGCTGTTTGGTGTACGTATTGTGACTAACCTCTGCATAGGCCTCTTCTTGGTGGTTTCGTTGTCGAGACCAAAGGCTGGCGCTGGACACAATGGGTCACTCTCTTCTTCATCGTCGCGTTTTACATCCCGACTATATTCACCAGAGAAACCTACAAAAAGACCATTCTTCAACGGCGAGCGAAGAGGCTCAATATTCAAGGTCCACCTCAACACCGCCGGTCGATTCTTGCCTCAATCAGGTACTTCTTGACAACCCTGTTTCTCCGCCCCATCCACATGCTGGTTACCGAGCCGATCGTCACCATTGTATGTCTATATAATGGTTTCATCTTCGGCTTGATGTACGCCTTCGTCGTCGCCTCACCTTGGGTGTTCCAGCGCTACTACGACTTTTCGCTCACAGGCCAGTCCTTGTCATTTCTCGGCCTTATAGCAGGTACTGCTCTTGCACCGTGTCCGCTAGTTTTGGTCGACGCGTACATCTACCAACCGCGCCTGAAACAGTTTCGCGCTGAAAACTCGGGGGGTGACGAGCGATTTTCCCCGGAACATCGCCTTTATCCAAGCATGATTGCATCCTTCTTCATTCCTGGCTGCCTGTTGATATTTGCATGGACAGCACACGCTGAAGTCCATTGGATCGTGCCGATCATATTCCAGGGTTTGGCATTCACCGCTACTGTCATGGTGTATGCGTCTATGAACTTGTTCATGGTCGATGCCTACGGGCCGCTTTACGGTGCGTCAGCTTCTGGTGCTGCCATGCTGTCGAGATATGGTCTATCAGCTGCATTTCCTCTCTTTGCTCTCAAGTTCTACAAGGCACTCGGCGTGGGATGGGCGACTTCAATCCTGGCCTTTTGTACCTTGATAATGGCGCCGATGCCTTGGATGTTTTGGCGGCATGGTGAGTTGTTAAGGTCAAAGACGAAGTATGAGACAAGCACGTGATCGAGACCGACACCTGCTGCTTCACATTTGGCGCAGTTGAGGAAGCAAAGCGTGAAAGAGCAAGCCTATCCTATAAATACCAATGTCTGACACCACTACCTTTACCTACCACCATACCGGCTATACTCCATCATACCACGATATCTTCCAGTCCGTCATCAGCAGTTCTTTCTAGCGACCAGGCCGCATAGCACTATCCGCGACAACACTTGGGGGCCAAAAGGGGTGGATCTTGGCGGCTTGACCATCTGGATCGACCTCTGCCCCTCTGTGCTGCAACCGAACTTTCGCTCTCCAGCCCGCGACCGATGGACCATTTGCCAACTGCATCATTCGAATTTGCCCACATTGAGATTCCGTATCTGTTTGACCAAGACTGCCCTTTCATCTACGACAACCAAAGCTGGACAGAGTATCCTGTACGAGCAGGCTGGGATCTTGGTTCATTCTTAGACGGAGACTTCACCAATCGAGGGCGCAATACCGCAGAGCAGGCAGCTTCATTACTACAGGCCTGGCTCTATTTTGGCATGATACACCGTGTGACGGGGATACCAGTCCAGACCTCCGATTTCGTTCGAACGACCAATCTAGGAAACCGAGTGGTGCATTCAGGACATCTCGGTCCCCTCATATCTCAATGGGAAGAGACGGTCAAAAAGAGGCCCATTCATGAGGTATCAGCTCGTACGGCTGCCACCGACAGGTCAGCCAAAGCAGTGACAGACGCGCTTAGCCTGTATCTCGGGTGGAAGACTCCACTATCAGACACGGTCATACTCTCGATCAACATCCTTCACAGGACACTGATCTGCGCCAAACGGGCAATACTGGCGCAAAGTGACTTTGAGCCTCATCTGACCTACTTTCAAGGTTCCCGCGAAATCATCGATAATCAGCTCTACCAGCGAGGGTGGTGCAGAAGAGATGTTGCCAGACACCACCAAGGTCAGTCGTGTCTGGGAATGTATTTCGCTATCTCGCTCGGTCCACGACTCGTTCCACGAGATCATTCGGATTGCCTGATCACGGAATGCCTGGCACTACAGGTCGATCATGCGACATACAAAAGTCAGCACACCGACCCCGACTGCGACTGCGCACATCTGGAAGTCGACGTGGCCCAAGTGTGCTCTTTAATCAACAGTGGTAGAACGCCGCTCCTGAGGCTTTCTGATTCCACTTCCGGCGGGCAGCATTTCGGACTAGATGTGATCACAGACAGCGAATATGTCTGCATCTCGCACGTCTGGGCCAACGGGTTTGGCAATCTTCATGCAAACTCGATGCCTCTCTGTCAGCTGACCCGGTTGCAGAACCGCGTTAACAACCTCTACAACCATGGCCTTGCTGGTGACAACATCCCATTCTGGATAGATACGCTCTGTGTCCCCGTGCAGCGAGAAAACACCGCGACCAGGAGGCGCGCTATAGTCGCCATGGGGAAAATCTACGAGCAGGCTGCCAAAGTGCTCGTCGTCGATGTGGAGCTTCTGAGATCGACAACCGCTGGCGCGTCTCTGGAAGAAATCGCCATGAGGATCTCCTACAGTGTCTGGTGGTCACGGCTGTGGACGCTTCAAGAGGCGGTGTTTGCTAGGCAACTCCATTTCCAATTCCAAGACTGCGCCCTGGATGGGAAAGAGCTGGTGGCACGCAGCGATACCGCTGCTCGCGACAGGCTTCCCGAGACTGACTGGAGTGCCGCAGCACAGATCGCTTATGAAGGATTGGCGTACCTCCGCGAGCTGTACGCTTTCAAATCCTCGACGACCGAGGGTCGAGCCTCATACATCCTCCAGGCCGTCAACTGGCGCTCTACGAGCTGGAAGTCAGACGAGGCCGTCTGCTTGGCTGGGATCATGGAGCTCAAGGTGCAAGACATCCTGACCGCCCCGGACCAAGATCGCCTGCGGCGGTTCATCCTCATGCAGCGATTCTTCCCGGCCGTGTCGCTGTTTTTCTCGGGCGCTAAAATGGACACGGACGGCATCCGTTGGGCGCCTCGGACTTTTGTCTTTAGCCGCGCGGGCCTCTTACCGGCCTACCAGCAGAACCCTGACCGGGGCGGCGGCGGCAGTCGCTTCGAGCTGCAGACCACCTCTCTGCTGGCGCAGGCCGACGAAACTGGCCTGCATGTACAGTTCCCAGGCTTCAAGCTGGGCTCTCTGTCCAAAACTTGCTCGCGCGTCGCTGGCGACCGGGTCTTATTCCAAGACGCCTCTGATACAGTATGGTACACGTTCCGCGTCATGGGCAAGAACACGGTCGCCACGCCTTTTCTCGACCTTGTCGACAATCTCAGCGCCATTCCAGACCTGGCGATCGTTCTGCCCCAGCGCCCCACGGTCGCCCTGGACCGGACCCTGTACTACGGCGTCTTGGTCTCCATCTACCGGGACGGAAGCGGCGGCGGCGACGGCGGCGACGGCGGCGTGCTCTTCTCGCGTCTCGTCGCAAGAGTGTCCGTGGATCGATGGGGCGCCAAAGACCCGCTCTCCCTCAAAATTCTACTGGGTATTGACGGAGACCCAGACCCGGTCGAGGCCGTCAGCCTCCCTGAGACCCAGCGCTGGTGTATAGGATGAGGACTCAAAAATAAATACCCCCTCGGTCGGACCTGTGTTTATCATAATACCCCTACACTGCGAACAAGCGAGCCAGTGATCAAGCGAACAAGTAAAGTTAAGTACCCGAGAGAGCGAGTGAAGGAGCAGCTAGGCATATAATGTGGACAGGTGATGATGCATTCATGCCCTTTTGAGTGTCTCATTCCGACTCATGACCAGAGCAGGGGAGAATTGCTTTGTCTGGAGAACGAAGCAAAGCCCCATCGTGGCGTTTATATCGTTTATATATATACATGAAGCGTGTCTATGGCGTCAAGAATTCCATGAATTAACGGTAGTTATGCGCTCTTGGGGAACCTGGGAAGTTTGACATTGGCTTGTGTTCTGTCGGCACATGTTTGAAAATTTACCTATTACATATGAAAATAACATCTATCCTGACATGAATGGCATGGAGAGCGGGTGCTTGCTCAGAGACTGCTACAGCAAAACTAATTATCCAAAAAAAAAGAGAAGCATGTGTCCTCTCCAACCCGCAATTGACACTTGAAAACGTCTAGTCGACTTCCGGCAGGGTCGACTCGTCAAGCTTGAAAGCCCACAGACGTCCCACAGTGCCGTCACCGTAGAAGGAATCCTCCTGTGCCGGCACGTCGTTGAAGCCGAAGCAGTACCAGGTGGGTTCCTCGTCGGCACTCTCGTAGAATTCGACCAACGTCGCCCCCGCGGCCGCTGCGTCCGTGATACATTTCTGCGAAGAAGTCTGCAGGGTCCATCCTCCATAACTTCCATCATCGCCGGGGGGATTGTTGAAGCCAAACACGTGCGTCATGTAGCCTATTCCGCCGGCGGTGTCGCCTTCGAGCGAGACATGGCACGCATCGTAGAATTCATCAAAGGTGGTCCCGTTGGCCAGTTGGATTGACCCTGCGAGTTGCGAAGGTTCGCAGACCGCCGTGGATCCCGAGACGGCGAAACCCCAGACCTGGCCGATTGTCGCGTCGGGATAGAAGCTGTCGGCCGTGGCGGGCAGGTCGTTCACTGCGATACAGTACCACGAATCGTCCGAGCCGATGTAGAACTCGAACATGGTGCCGTTTTGCGAAATGGTCGTGTCGGCGCAGTTTTGGACCGCGGCGTCAAAGGTCCACCCGCTGTAGTCAGGCGCTGGCCAGTTCACTGACACGACGCGGTCGAGGTATTGCAGTCCACCGGGTGTATATCCCTGGAACGACGCGCTGCAGCCGGTGTAGAATTCAGAGAAGACAGTTCCATCCGATGCGACGAGATCGTCAAGCGGAGTGTTCTGGCATGGGTTTTCCCAGGCCAAGCCCCACACGTTGACCACGTTTGAGTCGGGATAGAAGGAGGTGGCGTTGAAAGCCACATTGTTGACACCAACACAGAGCCAGTTCTGATCCACGTCGACGTAGAATTCAACCGCTGTGGCATTATTGTCGACAGCGAACTGCGCACATCGGCTTACCGCTTCGTCGAATGTGTAACCCTCCCAGTTATCCGACGCTTGCCAATTGACCGCGAACTGCTTGGGGAGATACTGTAGACCACCGGTCGTCGCTCCTTCCAACGACTCGCCGCACCCTGTGTAAACGTTGCGGAATGTCTGGCTTGTGTTGTAAAGAGCGGTGACGTCTCCGATCGAAGACGGCGTGCAAGCAGGCGTCGTAGTCGTCGAGGTGGCTGAGGTCGTGGTCGTGCTTGAAGTACTATCGGACGACGTCGACGTCACGCCAGGCGTCGTAAAGTCTGGCGCGAATGGTGCTGTTGACGAAAATGTAGACGAAGTTGTGCTGGTGCTCGAAGGACTATCGGATACCGCCGTTGTCACACCAGAAGTCGTGACGACCGGCGCAAATGGCGCTGTTGATGAGAATGTTGGCGTGCTTGTGGTAGTGCTCGAACCAGCTGGAACAACCACGGCTCCAGAAACTGCTTTCAACGTGACTTGGACGCAGCCGCTGGGAAGCGACCCATCAGTGGAAACAACCAGGCCACCGTTCAAGATGCACTCGGCCACCACCGATGAGATTGTCAAGACACTGTTGCTGTCAATGGATGCAGTGACAGGAGGCTCTGGTGCCTCAGTCTCCATCACGAGTTGAGTGGGCGTGCTGAATGTAAGACCAACCCAAACAGGCGTGCCATCATTTAGAACCACCATCAACGAATCGTCATCAGCAATAGTGAAGGTGCTTGCTTCGGCTACGGAGTCGACAAGACTGCTCAAACCAGTCTGTGGGTTCAGCGCAAGATATTCTATTTGCCGCTTGAGCCTGCGGTGTGTGGCTCCCGTCTCAGCGGCGATATAGAACGCCCCAGCTGATGTCGGACTGTCACTTGTGGTAGTCGTCGTGGTGACTGCCGCTGACGTAGAAATTATAGTGCCGTCAGTTGTTGTGCTGCTAGTCGTGGTGTCCGACGCTGGCGTAGAACTTGTGGAGCTGCCAATTGATGCGGAAGTTGTGATATCGTCAGATGTTGATGTGCTTGTCGTAATGGTTAATGCTGGCGTGGAGGTTGTAGAGCTACCAATGGGCGTAGAAGTTGTGATATCATCAATTGTCGGTGTACTTGTCGTGATGATTGATGCTGGAGCAGAAGTCGTGGAGCTGTCAATTGATGTAGAAGTTGTGGTATCATCAACTGCTGGTGTGCTCGTCGTGATAATTGATGCTGGTGTAGACGTTGTGGAGCTGCTAACGGGTGTAGAAGTTGTGCTATCATCAGCTGTTGGTGTACTTGTTGTGATGATCGATGCCGGAGCAGAAGTTGTGGTACTATCAAATGTTGGTGTGCTCGTCGTGGTGATTGATGCTGGCTCAGAAGCTGTTGTGCTGTCAAATGTTGACGTAGTCGTTACGGCGGAGGCGGATGGCGTCGTCAGAACTGACGATGTGGTTGAAGGAGCGAGGGAGGGGTCGGTGGTTGTAGCACTGGAGGCGGAACTCGTAGTTAAAGTTGATAGTGTGGATGTAGAAGCGGAAGTCGTTGTTGATGTTGATGTGGTTGTTACCGAAGCCAGCCTGCTTGGCAAATACCAACCGTATGCATCAGCTATGCCAGGATAAGGCTGGAATTGAGCCGGGTCATTGGTGATGCCGTTGAGAGTCCAGCATACCCATCGATCATTATTGCGCGTGTCAGTCTCGAACTCGAAGACAGCCGAGCCATCATTGTCAGCAACCTCTGCGCAGCTCAACAATGCCTCGTCGAATGTGTAATCAGTGCGTTGATAGACATAAAGATTGTTAAAGTTCAACGTTTGCCAGTCCAAGGACAATCCGCATCCAGAGGAGAAGAAGTTGATCCAGGAATCTCCATCTGGAGTGTTCAAAACATCTCCAACTGAAGCTGATGTTGCTACACAATTGGAAGACGATGTTGTGCTTGTCACACTGGAAGTAGTTGGCGTTGCGAACGAGTCGGGCGTTGCGGTGCTCGAAGGCGTAGATGGACTCGAGGTCGTAGACAAGCTCGAAGATGTAGACGGATCCGAGGTCGTCGAAGATAGACTCGAGGACGCAGAAGGATCTGAGGTCGAAGACGAAGACGAGTCTAAGGTCGCAGAAGACAGGCCTGAGGTCGTAGGTAGGCTCGAAGTCGCAGAATCCGAGGTCGTAGAGGGGTTCGAAGACGAAGATGGGTCCGAAATCGTGGAAGATAGACTCGAAGTCGACGGTAAGCTCGAAGTTGTAGGCGAATCTGATATCGTAGAAGATAGGCTCGAAGACGTAGAAGGATCCGAGGTTGGCGACGAGTCAGAGGTGGTAGAAGATGAGTCTGATGTCGTAGATGAGAGGCTCGAAGATGTAGAAGGGTCCGAGGTTGAGGATGATGAGTCTAGGGTCGTAGAAGATGGACTCGAGGTCGTGGACAGGCTTGAAGACGTAGAAGGATCCGAGGTTGACGAAGACGAGTCCG
>NW_015971691.1:0-33357 GCF_000836435.1 Fonsecaea multimorphosa CBS 102226
TCATCAAGCAACGACTCACAACAGCTCATCAAGCAACGACTCACAACAGCTCATCAAGCAACGACTCACAACAGCTCATCAAGCAACGACTCACAGCAGCTCATCAAGCAACAATTCACAACAGCTCCTCAAGCAACGACTCACAACAGCTCTTCAAGCAACAGCTCACAGCAGCTCATCAAGCAACAACTCACGTCAACTCGACCCTTTGAAGCACGACAAGGAATCCATATGGCGATCAGAAAGAATTCAAAGTCGAAGATGGGTGCCGATAAAAGCCCAAGAAAATCGTGTCTCTTACTGCCCGAATTGGTGGCTCTGTCACCAGGTCAACTAAAATTCCGCTTAGGCGGGAGCAACACCAAACTCAACAGATCGCTGGTCACCCTCAGGCTCATCCTGCCATCTGCTTCCTCCCAAACCCGCACAGCAACAAAGCCAACTCCTCAACAGATGGCATTGATGAGCAACAGACAACGCCTTGAACAACGCCTTGAACAACGCCTTGAACAACGCCTTGAACAACGCAACCAATACCATAGCAAAGTGGTGACAAAGGAGACCGCGATTAGATGGCGCATCACGATGAAGGATGGCAAAGCTGTGAAGTGGGAAGTGGTTCGGTGAAACGGTTCATGTTTGTTATGGAGAAGGACTTGTGAAAGTCGGTGAGGGTGTCTGAAACCGACTTGACAGATATTTTTGAGCGAACTGTGGGTGCTTGCTGGTGTATACTAGGGTATTACAAGTGGAAATTGGCGTTGGAGGGAATGAGAAGGCGAAAAAGCTGAGATCTCAGTCGGGTGTATATGTAGTCTGTACTAGAAGCAGACTTGTGGCTGCAGGATGATGTACATAGTTTCCTGGGGAAAACCTAGGCGAGCAAGATGGGGAGGAAAAAGCCCACTAGGTATGGCGACCGACGGGGGCACTGGTGGCGCTGGTGGCACCTATCCTTGCCAACCCCACCCCCGAAAGAGCCCACGATTATTAGCTAGCGATTAGCAGATGGAGCTCGTGCCTCGACAATGAATTTTTGCAGCTCAACGACCTTTGGATATCTTGCCCTTCAGACTCTCTGTAACAAGGGGGCATGCACTGAGTTTCGACATCTTTCCCAACCTCTTCTCGCCAACAATGGCGTCGCTTGTCGTCAGTCTTTTGTCCAGCTCGCCTTCCCCTTCCAACGGCGGCATCCCCCTGACCACGCGCGAAGCCTTCTCTGGCATCTTCGGCTCGATTTCTTTGGCCTGCTGGATTTTCTTGTTGGTGCCGCAGCTGATTGAAAACTACCGCAATGGTTCCGCTGAGGCCATCTCCCTCGCCTTCATTTTTGTGTGGTTCTTGGGGGATATTGCGAACCTCGCGGGCGCGCTGTGGGCAGGGCTCGTGCCTGTGGTGGTGGCCATCGGGGTCTATTTCTGTATTGCGGATGGAGTGTTGATCGGGCAGTGTCTGTATTATGGGATTGTGAACAAGAGGAGGGAAGGCAAGCGCTTGCTCGATGTGCGCGCGTCCGGGTCTACGGCCAGCGATGGGGGTGAGAGAGCCGATGGCGAGAGAAGCGCACCCGACGGAGAGCGGTCGAGGGAAGGGAGCTCGGAAGAGGAACCCCTCCTCAAGCGCACCCGCACAAACAGCATGACAATACCGGGATCTATGGACAGGCGACGAAGCAGTGTCCGCCGACGGAGCAGCTTGGCCGCCCACCCGCAGGACTCGCTATCCAAGATTCTGGAGGAGAGCGACGACTCCGGCACGAGGCTCTGGTTCAGAAATGCAATGAGCGTGCTGGCGATTGGCGTTGTGGGGGCTGCTGGGTGGGCGTTGGCCTACGAGTCCGGCGCATGGAAGCCATCCCCTACGTCTGGAGGTGGTGACGAGGAGGAACCGATGGCGGCGGGCGCACAGGTGCTGGGGTATCTCAGCGCCGTGGCGTACTTGGGCGCTCGGATACCGCAGATTATCAAGAATGCGAGGGATCGGAGTTGTGAAGGTAAAGACAGCCTATCATTGTTTTGATATGTTCATGGACGAAACTGTATGCTGATATCTTGAGCACTGACAGGCCTCTCGCTCCTGTTCTTCATCCTCTCCCTAATGGGCAACCTTACCTACGGCGCAGGCATCCTCTGCCACTCGACGGAACACAGCTATGTCGTCAAGAATCTGCCCTGGTTGATTGGCAGTCTGGGCACCATGGTCGAAGACATCACCATCTTTATCCAGTTCCACGTATATAAGGTGAAAAAGGAGGAGGATCATTCGGATTCACCAGAACATGCGGTGATTTGAAAAGGGAAAATATACATGTATAAGTTGAAAGAGGAGGATAACTGGGGCTCAGCGGAACATGCGGTGAATTGAAAATGGGGAATCCTGTACAAATGAAGCGGTGCACATACTGCGCGATGTTGTTTTTTCGAGATCGGACATATGGACATATTTGCGGGTTCATTTCTGAGCAGGAAGGCGCATTCTATGTATGGGTCTCAGGGCATCAGGGTGGAACGGGCGAGGTCAGTTCTGCCATGGCATCTTGTTCAGGGAAGTGCTCTCTTCAGAGGAAACAGAAGCGATCAGTATCATGTGGTGCAAACGAGGAAACAGGTAATACAAATATCCAGATCATGTGGTGAGCGAGGCGGGAGGCGGAGGATGCTGCGCTCCGGATCATGTCACTACTGGGGAGGACACCCTCTCGCCCTTGGATCTGAGTAAGATTTATCGCATATCAGTCGCCTAATGGGAATGTATGAGTATTGCTGGCATCTCCAACCTCCCAATTCTCCTCGAAAGAAATTCCCAGATGGGGGCATTCCCAGCTGACTAGTTGGTGAAAATGGCCTTGATGATAATCACGAACGATCAGTCTCGTAAGCGAATTCTCCGAGATTTCTCACTTGGGGGCGGGTTATGTGCGAGGTATACAGCTCTCGCGGTACTAATACCACAGAGCTCTGGGTATGTGCCGAGTACCATTCGCTGCAACAGACGCCACCCGAATGCATGCATGGTGCCTGCGTGCGTAGCAGATGCAGATACGAGCACTTTTTTCTTCTGCCACTTCGCCTGCAGGTGGTCTCGGTAACGCATGACATTTTGAGATGGCCTCTTGCGACTTGCATATGCACCACACTCGGTATTGGTCATGTCCTCCTCTTCCCTTGACTTCTCCTGGTCCTCCTCTGCACATGCGAGCTGAAGGGTGAGAGTCGTTGCGTTGCAGGCAGTCGATGCTAGTGTCCTCGGTAAAGATACGTCATCCGATGAATCATGTCTCCCTTGGGTCTCGAGATGGGCGGCACCAGGGGGATGGACCAAGGATGGTGCACAAAATGATGGCTAATGCTCGGAACGGAACAGGTGATGGTGGATTGGTGATGCGCGGACGGGAAACAATGGGAGAAAATCTGTTTGTTGGGTTTCAGGTTTTTGTTCGGGGAGCAAAGGGAACTGAGGCACTGCAGGGGCCCATGCAGACAGCCAAGAGGACCAAAGGCCCGCCTGGGGACCGTGTGATTGGTGCAAACACGCTCAACCCGGTTCCTGCGTAGGGGCAGTGCGCCAATTAATTGCCCATTTGATCCCGCCTTTGGGCCTTTGGGCCTTTCGGGCTTGGGACTGGCGCGCCCAGCGGGTTGCAAGCACACCTCTGGGGCGCCTGCTAGGCTTTGGGCCAGGCTCCTGGGGCCATCCCTGTGTGTTTCGTCTCTCTTTACCATACTGCGCCCGTAGAATTGTAACCCTCTCTCTTTTCCTCACTACTGCTACTCCTACTCCTCTTTCGATTCATGCATTCACTCACTCACTCGATCACTTACTCACACACCTGACACTGTCCACTTTTTCCCATTTTCTCTCTTTCTCACCTTCAGACCTCACCCCATATTTCCCTCGCTTTGTCCCCATTGTCTTATTCTCATCTCCTTGTTTTAACTACCTTCACCATTTCTGTACCAGGTGTCAAACACAGTTTCGCCTGGCTTTGACTCTTCAAGAGCTGAACCTCATAAACTGAACGCACACACGTGCCTTTCGTTCCTCGATCGTTACCGGAACCGGGCCCCTTCGTTCGCGACCTTGACTCGCCTTCGAGAGATCATCCAAAACACCGCCTGACACTCTCTTCGCGCCCTCAAGACCTTCCCGCGGCGTGTCTCGATTGTTTCAACATCTTTGTCCCGTTGTCCACCTGGAATCCGGACATCCCCTTCCAACATTCTCATCAAGATGCGGTCACTCACTGTACTCCTTTTCAGCCTGCTCTGTGCTTCCACAGTGTCAGCCGATCCTCTAGACGATGCCATTGCCCTCTTCAAACGACAAAATGTACCTTTGTCTACTGGCAGCTCCGACTCGGGCTCTTCCGACTCGAGCAGTTCCACTGACACTACGACTCCGACTACCTCCCCAACCAGCGATGGCGGCGACTCGACTACGTCTGTGACCGTTACAAGCGATACCACCTCTGCAAGCACCGAGACAACGTCTTCCACAATCACTCTTCCCCCTTCGTCGTCGTCATCGGTAACTGTCATCGTGACAACATCTACGCATACCCCTTCGTCGAGTTCCTCCTCTGAAGACAGCAGCTCCGTATCCCAATCCACGCTTACGGACACCAGCACAATTACTCCTTCAAAGACATTGATCACTACAAGTTCGCTTTCAGAGGTCATTACTACAATCACAAGTGTCAGTGCAGGAAGCACAGTGCATCTTACCAGCACCAGCAGTAGCCTCATCCCAGTCACAACTAGTGTTGATCCTGCTTCCCTGACGGGCGGAGGCGGCAAAGGCGGCAGTTCCGGCCTCAGTAATACAGCCAAGGCCACCATTGGAGGTGTTGTGGGCGGTGTTGGTGGTGCTCTGTTGCTTGCGGGATTGGCATACACGGCCTGGAGGATTTGGGGCAAGAAGAAGAACCTTCACGACGACGACCTCTACGATCCCAACCTCAACCAAGACAAGCTCAGCGGCACCGCAGGATCAGACTCTACCACGCCATTCCGTTCCACGTTGGATCAATACCATTCCCCTGGGCCTGTCAACACGGCGTCAAACTTTTAGAAACAAGTGGGTCACTGAACCAACACATTGACGATCGTTATGACAGTACTTGGCCTTCAAGTTTTAGCGAGACAGAAACATTCTGCCACAACAAACCAGCATCAAAGCCAAGGGCCACTCGGACCTAGCCGAAAGGGCAATTTTGAGAGTGATGCCGCTTCCAATGTATTCGGGGGCTTAATTCGTGCTGTTTAGCACTTATTTTCACCAGTGTCCCATCTTGTTCGAAGGTGTACATAGGATATGGAAATGGAAAATCGGGGCTAGGCGTGCAGGTGGTCTGAGGCATTGGCTAGCTAGAAATACAAATTTCCTTTTGTTATGTACCATTTGCCTCTCGTAGAGTTTCACCGTTGGCTCGCGCGAATTGAGGGTTTGGGTAGTCTGAGCTCAGTTTCGGCTCAAAAGCAAATTGAAGCCTCCCACGCCCGGAGCCCTTTTCCCGGAAGCATTTTGATATGGAGAAGGAATCAGTCGTAGTCGCCTACTACTTACCTAGGTACCTAGGTACCTACAGGTAAGGTACGTATGTCTGTACGAGTATCTCGTACTTGATGACAATATTCCTATCTATTCCGAATGCGGCTAGTAGCCTAATGAGTGGCCTCGGAACACGGTCGCGCGCAGCCC
The DNA here is from genome assembly GCF_000836435.1 of Fonsecaea multimorphosa CBS 102226. Classification (NCBI taxonomy): domain Eukaryota; kingdom Fungi; phylum Ascomycota; class Eurotiomycetes; order Chaetothyriales; family Herpotrichiellaceae; genus Fonsecaea; species Fonsecaea multimorphosa. The sequence continues at coordinate 5,704 of NW_015971691.1, forward strand.
TCACGCGTTTTCCGGAGTCGCACTCTTATTACAGCAAACAGCCACTCACTGTCACTCATACGCATAATTCGACTCAACCTTCTTGCGAAGGCTCGTCACTCATGTGAATATACAGTCTAGACGTCCCCTCACAACCCGGAATCCCCTCTACAGAAGAGAGAAGGAGAGAGGGAGGATGTTCTTCCTTTCTTCTCCAACGCCGCCGCCACCATCCAGTCCGTTTGAGGTCCTTGCCTCGACGACGTCTCAACAGTCCTCCCGCCGCGCGAGTTTCTCAAAATCTCATAACCACGATAATAGTACCTACGGGCGGGCGCACGCCAGGGCGTTCTACGATTACGCTCCGCATTCTCCCTCGCCGCTGCGGACGACGAGGAATGCGAATTTGATGTCTTCCCCGCCGCAGCTTAAGGGTGGTTATGGTCATACGAGTAGCCTGCTGAGTTCGTCGCCTTTGAGGAGTGGGTTTTTAGAGAACCAAGATGAGAACAAGAGGATGGAGAGTAGCGAGAATGAAGAGGAAGAGAATTATGTCTCGACACCCTCAGGGAAGACGAATTTCGGATCACATGGATGTAATGATAGACATCCATCGCTGATCACGCCGCCTGATTCAGGCTCGAACCACCACAACTTCAACTCGACGATCGGTTCGCACGAACAATGGATTACCAAGACCTCTATATCAATCCCGTCGTCTGCGAATCCCACGCGCTTGACCACCATCTCTACGACGACGTCGAGTCATCAGAATCCGCCATCGCAGTGGGAACTGCGGTCTCGCTCCTCGAGCCCCTCATCTCTCCTAACCAGCCAAACCAACAGAAATCGAGAGCAAAGGCGCTCAAAATTCCTAGATCGCATCCGACGGAGGAGGGACGATGAGAGATCCGAACAGGTTGGGGAGCAGGTCTTGAGAATGGATTTTGTCAAGGAGAGGAGGGGTTGGGAGATGGAGATGGCGCGCAGGGCGGCAATGGAGGCCTCGCAGCAGGAAGAAATTGAGAGTGATGATGATGACGACGAGTACAAAGAAGATGAAGAGGAGCTGAGCCCGACGCAAGAATACGAGGAAGATGTCGAGGTTGATGAATTGGTGAGAGAATATGAGCGGGAGAATTTGCGAGTGATGAGGGATGATGAATTCGTGGTCGAAGACGCCGAGGATGAAGAGTATGAGCGGCTGTTTAGAGAGATGGAGATCCTTTCACAGCACTCTCAATCTCAATCTCAGTCGCAAGACCCGCCACCGCCGGCGCCTCAACCGCAACAACACGAATACGAACTCGCGCATCGACCGGGCACGCATACGAAACAGGCGGCTTTTCCCCGCGAGCCTCCTCCTTCACTCCCGCTCCAGCTCCCGCAGCATGGGGCAACAGCTGCAATTAATGATGAGACGATGGATTTGTCTTGATTGCCACTACCTGTAAGGGCTTGTGAGGCTTTGAGGCGCTCGGCGTCAAGTGTGTGGGCGACAATGGTGCCTCCTTCGGTCGGAAGAAGAGCTTTGGTCTCCACCTACCTAGATACCTGGGTAATCTTTACACAACGTCGAGAGACACATACCTAGGTATGCAGGACGCATTCATCTGTACAAACAACCTACTATGAGAAAACACAGTCTGGCATCTGACATCCCGGGTTCCAACCGACACCACACACAGCAACAGAGACGTTGTGGGCGGGGCGAGAACTTCTGTCTGGCATGACGGTGCTGTATCAGGAACAACTGAATGAGGGAAAAAAGGGGAGCGGTCACAATGAATGCCAGGTTGCTCGCGATATCATCAATACAGCAATACATGACGAAGATGAAACTTTGGTCTCTCCGTGTAAACTCCTTTCGAGGAGGCAAGCTGGTCCGGGGTTTCTCTCTTGTGCCTGTATGTCCTGATAGCTCGCCAATACAACACAACACGTTCACATTTTCTCTCTATGTATATGAGCAAGGCATTTATTTGCGTGAAATCGCTGGCATCTGAATTCTCGTGTATATGAGAGAGAGAGAGAGAGAGTGTGTGTGTGTGTATGTATGTGTGTGTATGTATGTGTGTGTATGTGTGTGTGTGTGTGTGTGTGTGTGTGTGTAGTACGTGGTATCACGGCCCATTACAAGTTGCTCAAACGCTGGGGGTTGACAAGGTGAGTTTCTCGATTACTCCAGCGGCAACTATTACATTTTCCTACGCGTCGCGTCCCGCAGCGCCCATTCGCTTTTCAATGCTATATGGCCCATCTCCATCAGAACGTAGGCCACGGTTTCAGGCTCCAGCCCCTCGGCCTGCCTCACTGCGTCGGACAACTCTCGTCCAGGCCTTCTGCGCCCTCGCCTCCTCCTCCTCCCAACCAGCCGCTCATGCCCGGCAGTGGATTAGCGATCAAATCGTCAGGTGGGGACCCCTCCGTCTGCATCTCCTGCATCTTCTCCCAGATGAACTCGCGGCACTTCGGGTCGTCGTCGCTATACCCCGGTTCCTCGAATTTGGCCACAATATCCCTCACAATGGCGGCTTGGCGCGAGAAGCGCTCGTGCTCGGACTGTGGCAGCGCGGGCGGCTGGTGGGTGGAGAGGTAATCGGGAAACTTTTGGGAGAGTTCCCTCATGGGCTCGTACAGCATGTCCTTGTTTGTCAGTTGTTCCATCATCCCCAGGAACATCTTGGATAGTTCGCTGTCCGACTGCGAACCGGACTCGGCCTCGAGCGCCCGCAGCATCTCGGCAAGCATGTCTTCTTCGGACTTTTGTTGCGAGGTTTTGGCAGTTGCCGACGACGCTGCCGCCGAGGAGGATTCCATCCGCGCCATCGTCTTGCGGATCGTGTCCTCGAACGAGGTCGACGGTTGCTTGGCGGTGCTGGGTTGTGTTGCTGCTGCTGCTGAGGATGGTGCTGCTGCTGAGGGGGCGCTTGCGGCTGTATCTCTTGAGGCTTGGGGGCTTCGCGATTTGGACTTAGATTTGGACTTGGAGTCGCTCTCCCTCCTCGTCGCTTCCGCGTGTGCCATATCCCCGACTTTCCCGCCGACGTCCTCCCCCAAGATGGCCCTCAGGAGATCCTCCGGCTTGATTCCCTCGGCCTCCATCTTCTGCGTGAATTCCTCCAATTCCTGGCCCATCTTTGAGATTTCCTCTGGTGTGGCGGCGCTGGCCGCCGGGTCGAGCGACATCTTGGACATGACATCGGACATTTCAGCCGTCAGCCGGGCCATGAATTCGTCTTCCGTCTCCGAGGCATGAGGACCGGAGGGAATTGGCAGGTCTGGTGGGAGGGCCGACGATTTCTCCGTCAACGGTCTGCCGGGCCCGGAGGACGAAGGTGCGGGCTCTGGAGGCTGAGATTTTGACTGTTGTTGCTGGGAGGTGGCGGCGGAGAATTGATCGAGAACATCTAAAATGGCAGAGCATGTTAATATCGTCAAGAACTTACTTGGAGTGAAGAACGTAAAAGAAGGAATGTGTGCGAGCCTACCGTCGAGGTCGTCAAAGTCTGGATCTGAATCCTCTTCGACCGCTGTGTCGAGAGGCTTCTGGCCTGAGGGTGCCTGCATCGAACTGGTCGCTTGCGACTTGGAGTCTGCGGACTCGGGCGGTTCAGCCATTCTCGTAGTGGCTATGCCAGCCAAGATATGTCAATTGACCGCACTTCGTCTGGCAACGGGAAGGTCGAGTTCGGCGTCCTTTTATGTCGTTCCTTTCGGCTGAGAGTGCCTCAGTAGATGTGGATTGAGGGGCGGCTGGGAACAGCCTCGATGTTCTGAGAGTAGAGAAAGTATCCCAAAAGGTACCTAGGTAAGGAAGGCGAACGCTATCGGGATTGAAATTGTCTCTGGCACTCAGAGTACGAGGCTCGGCCCAGTCGTGAAACTTGGAACTGCGCAGGTGGATTTGTCTTGAGCCCCGCAAACCGAGGTACGTACCAAGTACGAGGCAGAGTCACGGAGGGTAGTTTATTAGGAAGTTTTAGCACATAAAAGGCTTGTCTCGTGACATGCCCTTATCAGGAAGCTGGCCATAATACCTCTATTACTAGTGTGCCTAGGTACCTACATATACCTAGGTACCTAGGTACATACGAGTGCACGAACTCCCCCAGCCTCACACCGTCTGGTATACTGCAACCATCGATGTTCTTGTCCTCTCTGATCGGAGGATAAATAGGCGCGACCTCTTGACTCAGCTGTTCACTTGTACTAACACTGCCATCACGAGTCCCAGCCGCTATTGCCTACTAGGTAGGTAGGCTAACAATCAGTTGGCCGTCAATGTCGAACATCAGTCTCCGCCACAAGTCAACCAACGCCCACGATGCTAAGCCAGAGAAAACTTGGTTCACGAGGCTATACAGCTGAAGTTACGATCTCCATGCCTTGGCTCAAGGGGCATGCCATCATCAGGCGTCCAGATTCAAATATAAGTCTATGCAATCCCATTGATAATGTCGCCACCGGAGCGCTGCATAGCACCAAATCGGGACTAGCTCCAAGAGCAATGTCGGTGGGGGCGGTTGGACAGCACAACTCGTGCTTCAAACTCCTGGGTCGATGCAACTCTTCAGTCTAGCTAGTGCAGTCGATCCTGCGGCTTGGAACTTGGCTGGTCGTCTTTGTGACGTTCCCAGCGAAGGCTTTGAAGCATATAGCCAAGAACAGATGCCTTGGACTCTGCTCGCATTTCGAGGTATATATACCACCACCTCAGCCATGGTCCTCAAGCATGGACATGTCCACAAGAATCCCAACCGAGCCGTATAAGAATGCATTTTACACTACGAACCCTCCTCATCGCAGCCTGTGCCACGGGTGTCTTCTGCGACTTCCTGGGCCCAACCTATCCAGCTCCTACGGATCTCGCGAGTAACGGTAGCCATGTCTCCGCCGCTTGGAGGAATTTCACTTCGACTCTCAATGGATTCATCAGTGAACCAAGCACCAACTTGACGAGTCCTGCGGGGTTAAAAAACCTCACCTTCTCCGTGGGAATGTTCTCCATCCACGACGCCTCAGCTGCCGGATCGTTGCAGCTCCATCACACGTCTAGCGAGATTGCCAATTCATCTACCGGTGTGAAGAAAGTTGGCGGAAACAGCATATACCGCGTTGCCAGCATGACCAAACTTTTCACGACCTTTGCAGGCATGCTTAATCTGAAAGATAGTGATTGGGATCGTCCTATCACCGACTTTGTGCCCACCCTTGCAGCGTATGCGGCTGCACATCCAGCAGAGAATGATTTGGTGGATACTGTCGACTGGGACAAGGTCACACTTGCTGCTCTCGCTAGCCAGATAGCAGGCAATCCGAGGGATATCTCACCGTACGACCCGGGGGACTACCTCTTGCTATATGGCATCAATGAGCCGGTGAATACGTTTGGATTGCCACCTCTGAATGTGAGCGATCCGCTGGCGGCCCCTCCCTGTCTGATCTCTGAACTGTCAGGGAATCTGTCCTGTCCCAGCAACGAATACGCAATTGGCGCCGAAGCTCGACCACCGATGTTCCTGCCCTGGACAAGTCCGGCATACACAGACTATGGGTTTATGCTGCTTGGCACCGCGATAGCCAACATTACCGGCATCTCAATTCACGATGTCTACCGGGAAAGTATCTTCAGTCCACTTGGAATGAATTCTTCATTCTCCAACGTCCCGAGCCCATCCCAATACAACCAATACGTCATTCCTGGCAATGCTAGCTCAGCAGCATTGACACCGGCCGGCGCTCCAGAGGTCACGATACCCTCAGGCGGGATTTTCTCCACGACGAACGACCTTGCGAAATTCGGTACCGCACTTCTCAACGGGACTCTCCTTGACCCTGATCAGACCCGCAAATGGATGAAGCCAGTCTCACACACTGCCTTGTTTGAATACTCGATAGGAAGACCATGGGAGATATACCGTTACACGCACCCCGACTCCGGACTTGTCACCGACATCTACACAAAACTGGGCGACTCTGGCTACTACGGCGGCTACATGGTCCTAATCCCAGACTTTGATGCAGGCTTCAGCATCATTGCGGCAAGCTCTCTATCAGAGCGGTCTTCATTGACTGCTTTACTCGCGGACCTCGTCACTGAGCAGATGTTACCAGCATTGACTGCTCAGGCGCAAGCTGAGGCGCAGAATAGTTTTGTGGGCACGTATACCTCCGAAGACGAGAGCCTCAATAGCACGTTGACTTTGACGATCAATCCACAAGGGAAACCCGGTCTGGTGATCACTCATTTTGTCAGTAACGGCACGGATGTCCTGCGCAGTGGCGCGATTGGCGACAGTCCGGTAAGGCTCTTGCACTCGATATCCGATCGCCCCCATGGACGAATGGCATTCAGGACCTCTTCGTTTCGCGCCCCATCGGGCGGGCTGTTTTCTCAACAGTATAATGCCAACCTAGACTGGCTGGACGGTGACTCGCCCACATATGGCGGTATTGGAATCGGCCTTTTCGTGTTCGATCTAGATGCTAATGGCAATGCGGTAGCTGTCAGCCCTGCGGCCTGGAGAGTGCGGCTTGTCAAGACCTCCTGAGTTCCCGCGGGGGCTGGTGTTGCTGCGGCTCGAGCGTACTTCAGATAGCGACAATATAATCGTTCCAGATAATCTTTCTTTCTACCAAACCAATTCGTAAATGAGCGGGCTCTACTTGATAAAATGCTTGTGTTTCTATGACCATCGTGACCCGACCTGTCGCTCCTCCATTTGATTCAATTCTCCAAGTAAAATCGCGGACCGGTACATTTGAGAGCATTCTGGACCTGGACTTCACGACAACGCCAACTGAGAGCTCGAGGGTGAATTAATGCTCTGCTCATAGTCCCAACGAAGTCCAACTGGAACTTCTAATGCTTAGCGGTTGCTGGCCTGCAGCCTCCACCGCCCGCCAGACTCCCTGCCTAGCGATGGAGACGTTCCGCAATCCGACGATAGGCAGGGGATGATCTCTACCAACTACGGGACTTCGCTATGGGGCTACTGAGGCTATGCTGTGCTGTGCCATGCAGCCGCTGGTTTTCCAACGAACCAATCTACAGGACTCCTTACCGTCGGAAATCCCAGTCGTATTCCAGTCCAAATCCGCGACCGCCTTTCACACTCCTTCTTTCCAACGTTTCTTTCGCTCTCGTACTGCCCCACGATACAATGGTCGCAATATCGAAGAAGAATGCCAGGTGTTCCCTCAGGACGAGGGTGCGACGCATGTCGCCAGCAAAAGAAAAAGGTTAGCAATCCAAACCCCGACCCCGAATGATGCTCTCGCACCCCAAGTGCTTGTTTTGTGGTTGTGCAGCTTCTAACAATCTCTTTTCCTAACGCGTGTATAGTGCGATTCCACCACCTCGCCATGTTCGCGGTGCAGACGCCTCGACATTCCCTGCGTCGGCCTGGGTCAACGTCGGTACAAGTTCGTGGTGTCTGATAACAGAGCCTCCACCCCAGCGACGGGCACCACTTTCTCTTCCCAGCAACCCTCGGAAGCTGGAACTGCGTCCACTACGTCCATTGCGCATAGCTCGCCAAATCTCGATACGACGGTCCCATTATTATCTCGGAGCCCGTCAAACGAGACGACTCGGCTGGTGAATGCGTTCACAGATAAAATCAAGCCAAGTCTCGGCGTCCAGTACAACCTGGCTTGGACATACGGGGACTACCTCAACTATGTTCCAGCCCGCCTAGGCGTGAATGAGGCTCTAGATAGTGCCACCGACGCTTTTCTGACGGCCACTACGACGCTGTCGGATCCTCTCAGCTCCAAAAGCAGTCCTGCCTTGTTCGAGAAGTATGGCCGAAGCTTGGCCAGTCTGAGGAAGTGTTTGGATGACCCCGTGAAGGCGAGAGCCCCGGAAACTCTGTGCGCCATTTTGTTCCTGTGGAACTGTCAGGTTGGTTTGCCTGAACCTGACAATCTCCCTGCCTTATTTTGTTGCTGATACACTGCCACACGAGCAGTTCATATGGCAAAGGAATGGGCCTATCACCACACACGCAGACGGCGTTGCCCAGATCCTCAGATTGAGAGGCAGTGCCGACAACTGCCACGACCCGTTCGAAACCAACCTACTCCTCAGTCTTCGTGCCGTTGTGGTAAGTCTCCAATAGGGGTTGAATGGTCAATCAGTCGCTTACGTCGTCCCCATCCAGCTCTTTGACTCTCTCTTCAATAGCCGCATTGCTTTCAGCGACCAAGAGTGGATTGCTATGTTCGACAGCCAGCTCTATGAGCTCAGCCCCGAAGGTCAAGCAGTACAATGCTTGACTCGCGTGCCGAATCTGATGCGGCGAAGCAAGGCTGCACTGACGGGGGATCTAGGCCATCACGATTATCAACTTGCAGACCTGCGGAAAGAGGCACATGCCATTCGCGCAGATCTCGAGCCCGCACTATCCCGCCTTCGTCAGCGCTGGCAGAAAAACTCGGCGGCTTCAGACATTGTCGTTATCACAGGGATGCCTCACTTGGCAGACCTGGGGCATTGTCACTTCCTACGAACGTACAGCCTCGGTCTTGCCATCGCCATTGTCATCAACGAGGTGCGACTTGCCTTGCGCTTGGACGTCGCGGCTGAGATCCTGCAAGAGTCGCACGAGTTTGCCCTGGAAATCTTACACCTGGCCAGGATCGCGTCTCAGTACCGACCACTGGGGGCGTCTGCTATAAGCGTGTGTCTTCTCGCGGCTGAGCTTGGGGCAGCCGACCTCGAGACCAAATCCGCCGCAAGGAGTCTGCGCGTCGAGTACGCCAGCGATTTCCGGGGGGGTCTAGATACGGAAGATTGCCAGGAGTTGCAGCTGATCTGCGGGCGCGAGTGGTCTCAATTACCGGCTCGGGAGACGATATAACGAGAGTTCACGCTCGACTTCTAAACGAGCAGCTACGCAGGAGTGTAACGCAGGCCTCACCAGATTTGGTTCGAGTGTCTGTTTTACCTCCGTCGGAAGCGCATCTCGTTGCGAGGGCAACTGGAAGAAGCTCACCCTGCTTTGTAGCTACCTGGCAACAGTCAAAAGAGGTCTACAAAAGATGAATCGCCGTATTCAAACGGTGTATATACTGAGAGTCCAGCGCAACAACGTAGCTAAGTAGACTAGAAGAGCGAAGTCAGAGATGCTAAATTCAAAAGCCGTAAGTCGTAATCTTATTGGACGAATCGAGAGCATTCTTCGGCTGCTTTAAGAAGCCGTCCTTGGAGAAGCCAATCATTGCGCCGAATTCTTGGTTCTTGGTGAGTTGCTACAGGGCGGCCATCACTATCGCCTCAATCGGGTGAATGAGCTATTACAAGCAAGTTCTCACATGCTCGGTATTTTCATACGCCTGCTATATTTTCACCACCTTCACGCAAAAATTTCACGAATGAGACACCTTCCATTCCGCGTGGCAACTTGCTCGCCTGCACGACGGGCCCACGCGTCGAAATGGAGCTTCGGCAAGGGTTCATATCGACGACACCTGTCCACCCCCAAAAGTGAAAGCGACGATGAACCCCTGAGAATCCTCTTCTGCGGCACCGACAGCTTCAGCGTGGCCTCGCTGCAAGCTCTTGCGCAGTACTCCAAGAGTGAAGCCGGGAGCAACGTCCTCTCGATCGATGTCGTGACAAGGACCGACAAGAGGGTCGGCCGGGGTCGCAAGCTCGTCAAGCCGCCGGCCATCAAGCCCGCGGCGCAGGAACTGGGCCTGCCGGTGCACCAGATCGACACGTTCAGGGGCTGGAGCCCGCCCGTGTTCAGCGACACAAGCACGCCAAATTGCAACCTGGTCATCGCCGTCTCTTTTGGGTTGTTGATCCCGCCTCGCATCTTGGGGTCTGCAAGGTATGGGGGTCTGAATGTCCACCCTTCCATGCTTCCAGACCTACGCGGTCCGGCACCTATCCAATGGGCCATCATCACTGGACGGCGAAAAACCGGCATTTCGCTGCAGACGCTTCACCCTACGCGGTTCGACGAGGGCGTAGTCCTGGACCAAACGGCACCTCCGGGGCTGGATATCCCCCGTCCAGACGAAATCACGGCCGAGGAACTCACGAGCTATCTAGCTCCCATCGGTGCCAGAATGTTGGTTGACGCCATCAGGAATCGTCTGTATCTTCCACCTTACAAAGCCATCGAGTCTAGCAATATCTCGAGTGGGGTCTTGACGCATGCTCCGAAGATCACGAACGAACTTTGCGCCATCGACTTTGGGGCACTCACGAAATCCGAGATTCTCAGGCGAGACCGTGCACTTCAAGCCCTTCATGGCTTTGTCAGGTTCGGTCCTGAGCCGACGCAGGTGCTCCGTATCAATTTCGGGACGGACATGAGGGACGTACGGGTGGGAGACATCCCAGAAGAGGTTAGGATTGCAGCGGAAGCGATGCCGGCTGGTGTTCCCTACGCCATTGTTGCCACACACGAGAATGTCAACGAGAGTTCGGGACCTCTAATCGTGAACGCACAGTCAGAAAAGCATCAGGAGAGTCGCCAAGTTGTCATTCCGACAATCACTGTCGCGTCTAAGTCAAAAGGCCCAGGTGCCGGAGCGGCCGCCCGCGCAAAATTCTTCTCCGAGCCCGAAGACCTCGGCCAGTATAAGTTTTATCGCTTCTCCCACCCTATATCTGGGATGTCAGAGCCCCCGTACGTCCAAATGTCTGGCAACACCGCGGGGACTTGACCCTGGCGCTCTATCGAATAACAAGACCAGAGTCTGGCTTTTGTCAGTGACTTTCTTTGGAAACAAGGGCACAATCCGGGACGCACCAACGACGATCTCCTGACCGGTAATAGAAGTATTCTTCGCAAGTGAGATATAGGCGTCTGCGCAATCGTCGAGCAGAGTCTGAAAATGTTATCAGTCGGGCAGATCCATTTTCGAGAAGAGTACACACCTCTTGCTTAAGAGCGGCAGCGTTCTTAACAGCCTTGATGCGCTCTTCACTGTACCTCAGGCCCTATCGCAGGTGTCAATACCATCTTTGCTCTGCACTCGGCGGCAGCGTAAGCAGTGAGAGACCAACCCATTCCGTTAGAAGAAGACCTGGAAGGACGGCGTTGATGCGGATCTTTGGGCCTTGTGTGGTGGCAAGGCATTTCATCAAATGTAGTCCTGCTGCTTTCGTAACAGAATACCCCATGGAGCTTCCGGAACAGCTTATACCCTAGCCAAAGTTCAGCATACGCTCCTGGGGTAAGGAATGATGGACCTACCGCGACAGATGAAGAGATGATGAAGGCGCCGCCATCCGGGTTTTTGTTGAAGATCGGGGCAGCTTCCTGCAACAACACCAGATGGGACATGACGTTGGTGGCCCAACACTGGGATTGTGAGCCAGGGGTTCCAAGCGGGTGACCATTGATGACCGTACCTTGTTCCATTCATCATGGCTCATGTCGTTGATATCTCCGAAATTGGTGAAACGGGTCCAGCCGGCGTTGTTGATGATGATGTCGAGTCCTCCCAGTTGCTCAGCACTCTCTTTGACCAGTCGAACAGTGTCGCTGACATTCCCAATTTCCTGGTTGTTCACCTGTCAGAGCGGGCATTCTGTGGCGGGTTTCGGCAGGTAGCCTAGCATCCTCACAGCCTGGATTAAAACAGCCTTGACTCCAAACCCTTTACACTTCTCGGCGACCTGATCGGCTCTGTCTTTGCTGCTGACATAGTTCACGACAATGTTGGCTCCTTCTGCTGCGAACTTCTCGCAGATCAGCGCCCCGAGGCCTCTGGGGATTTTTGTCAGTAAAATGGATATAGCGTTCTCGGGAGCTGACTGATGACTTGCCTAGATCCTCCGGTTACCAAGACATTACGTCCTTTAAGAGAGTATGGCATATTGGTGGGAGTAAAATGGGTAGGCTTCTTCGGAATAAGCTGGCCTCGGGTTCCTGATGGCAAGGTCACTCCCAACTTTCGCAGAGGATATAGAGATCTTATAGCCGAAGACAAGTTATTAATCCAGCTTTTGATTGATTATGCGGGGCCTTCAAAATCGAGATAAAAGAAGAACCACCCTGCCTTCGTCCCTCTCCCCACATTTGGAGGGAACGGATCCAAAAGACCGCGATTTGGCCGTCGATTGCCGCGGCTGTTTGAATGAAGCCAATGGGCCAGCCAATGACTTTTGCGTGGTCATCTCAAGGAGCCTCGCATGTCTCTCGCTGGCCATGTCTGAGATGATGTGTTATTTGGCCGACAATGACCTCTTCCTGCGCCTCCCAGGCCACGATAGGGCTCCTTGTGGGTTTGAAGAGAGATCGGGAGCGTGCAAGACGACGATTGGTATTGAGAACCGTGTGGACGGGTACAGAAAGAGAATTTAAACACACAGAAAAAGGATTGATGCCAGTTGGACGAGGCGATGTTCCGTCTAGTTTGTGCAGCTTCAAGTTCTTGGAGAATGAGTGTCTCGTAACATCGCTCCTTCCCAAATGACCCCAGCATGTTGGGTACCTGCAACTGCATGCTTGGGCACTGGGATGGACTTGCCCTGGCGATGGCTGTGCCTGCGCTGCCATTCATCCCATTCATCTGGCAGTGTACCTACCTAGGTAGGTAGGTATCATGAGGCTCACCCTGCGGCCTTGTTCCAGGTTTGCGGAGCCTTCATTCTAGCTTGTCTACTGACGTTCCTCTTCCACCTCCCTCATCTCGCTGTCGTTCGAGTCTCGTGGGTCCAGCGTGGCCATCGAGATAATGATCATCTCGTGACAAACTTGTTTGACTGTTGAGCCATCATGGTTTCTCACACACGATCTCGGAGCAAGGGCTCGTTCTCTATCTTCTCCTTTGACACTATCCGGTCATTCAGTCGTGCTGGTTCACGACAAGGTAAGACGTTGCCGGATACATGTTATCACCGTCTGACCATTTGTTTCAGCATCCCGAATCCCCTCAAAGGATGAACTGCGTGATCGAACAGAATCCAGTCTCTCTCATCGATGTGATCCCAATGACCAGCCGCCAGCCTCCCCTGAGCCGATTGCCCCCAACGATGTCGTGGAGGGCTCTGCACAAGAATTGGGTAACCGTGCTCAAGACCAGCAACCTCAGGGAGAAGCAGAGACCACTGTGCAGCAGTTCCACAGCACACGTCGTCGGGCACATCGACTGCGTCCCAAATCGTGGCTGTCCTTTTCCCGTTTATCGTCCCAAAGTCCCTATCCTCGCAGCATCTCCACTCAGCTGCCCAAGACGTCTAGTACTTCCACAGTTGCTCGCAGTGTTATCTCCGCTCCCGTCCTTACCAGTACCACCAACGTCTCGGTGGCTCGTGCTGAAAGAGTCCACTGTGGAGAAATATCTGATGTGGCCTTTGCTCAATCCACTTGGAACTCGCAAGTCGGCTGGGTTGCAACCAGCAATCAGGACCCTGGGGAAACGCGACGGGATGCAAAGGCTTCTGACGGGCCTCATGGTGAGAGCCTCGGGCCGCCTACCGGTCTGACAACGCCGAAAAGAGGCCGGATCCTGCGGCTGAAGAATGCGATTAGGAGCAGGGTTCGAAATGGAACTTCACACCCACAAAGTGTAACCGCACAGCAGGAACATGATCCTGAGACAGTCGGAGACGTAGAAGGCGACCAAGACCCGACGTTGAAGAGAGATTTGTCCCGTCGGCGAGCAGAGACTGTGAATCTCTACAAAGGCAAAATCAAAAGACTTACAGGACATGGCCACATTCGACGCAAGTCTGTCATCATCAACAAAGGTGCAGCAGAACCAAGAGGCGGAGAATCGCCTCTCCTTGGCCGCGGCGATATCATAGACGTTCCCACGACTGATTTGGCTGCCGAACACAGCGACAACGAGTCTGCATTTGGCTCACTCACCAGATCATTTGCCAGTGCCGTTGACAAACTTGACTTCTACTCGAGCGTGCCACACAATATGCCCTTCCTCAAGTCCAGGTCATCCTTCTTCTTTCCCAAGAAAGGAGAAAAGGGAGTTGGCAATCGAGATGAAGCAAGACGGCAATTCCCACCAATTTCGCCATCCAAGCCAGCGCCTCCTGTTGCTCAAGCGATAGCCGCCTCGTCTCAATCGAATCTCTTGAAGACTTTGGATTGCGGAGGTCATCCCCAGAAGCTACATTCAACACCTCGACCTGCTGAACCACACAATCCTGAGACACATGAATTCAAACCCGACCAGGAAGACAATACTGCCCAACAAGCTGCTGTGGCGCCCGTCGTGTTTTCGGCTGAAAAGAACGGCTATGTGCCCGCGGCGCCGAGAGCTGGATGCCCGAGAGGCGTCAACCCATTGCGTATGCACCCACCTGGAGCGATGGCTGTGGCGCCTTCCGTCCCATATCGAGCAGTACAAGCCTTGCCAGTTGACCGTGATGCCCTTGTTGACTTACCGCGCGGACGCACAGCGACGCCCAATAGCGAGGACCGCGAAGGCTCAGATACGACTTCGCTCGAAGACGCCCCGATCTATTCTCCTTCCCTCGGTGATCTTAGCCAGTATGCCCGCGATACACCTCGCTCAACCAGAGCCGTACCCACTGGAAGTAGTAGAGATCAGAAAGAGAACACACCGTCGGCTCGAAGCCCCGTCAAGAAGGATCTTGCAGTTAAAGGACATGTCGGCCCATTGAAGAAGAGCAGGAGCGGTGTGGGATTGTTCTCGAGATCCAAGGCCGAAAAGCCATCAACAACCGCGAATCGCAACGGAGCCGAGGCCGAATCACCGCTGTACCAACGTGATGGCTATCAACAGGGCAGGTCAGACAACGGCAACGGGAGGACGGTGAAGAAGAGTAAGAGTTTGCATTTTGGAGGACTTTTTAAGAGGAAGGATCCGTCTGACGTGTTGCCCACAATGGCATCGTCCGCCTTTCAACCGGCGACCCCTTCCCCGCTTCGAAAGGTGATGCGCTTTGGCAGTCAATCAACGCGAGGCGGCGGCAATTCTCCTACAGCACCGTCGGCAAAGAAATAGAGTGGTCAGGTAGAGAGGCAATGAAATGAAAGGAAAAAGACACGGAAAAAGGACGCAGGCTCAGCGAGACAAGAGAGGATACGGATAGGATGGAGCGGGCCCAGCACGAAATTGGCGAGGACGGTTTAGCATGGGTATTTCATACCTAACATGTTGTACGAGAATCGAACAAACGGCCGACATGGAGGGCCTGGATTTGGACTGTACCGAGTAAATTGAAGGATACGCTGAAGTGCAGAGTAACCGAAGAAGGAGTGCATGGTGGCTGCATATGTTCGAAGAGATGGCTCCTTGTAATACTCCAGATTTGACGTTTCAAAAAGGGGAGAGAGAACTTGAACTGTTGTGGAAAGGATCGACACAAGACGAGCTTCGGTTGTATGCATTGATCTGCTCAACTCTAACGAGCGCCTCAGAGACTGTGGGTTTTGGCACCATACCTCCGAGGAACTTCGGACCGAACTCATCTCGATAACGATATCGGCGCCTTATCATAGCTAGCCCAACAAGAAGAGGGAAGAGGACGGGTGCGCAAGGACTCGTACGGACTACGGAGCCCTTGGTAAGGTAATCAAGCCTGGCGGGGGTCCTCGGGCCAGTCAGAAGCACCGGCAAGGGCTGAATGACTTTGCCCCAGAGTCACAGAGTGTCAATGGGCTGTCAACCTTGCATGGGCCGGAGCTTGGAGATGGAACAGGCATGAACAAGCAAGTGACCAGAGATTACATGATCCTTTTGCCATTCTTGCGCTTCTTTTTGTCTGGATGACGGAGCCAGATTGGTCCATCTGGAACGTCTGGAAGCCTGGTTCTGGGGGTGATGAGTTGATTTTTGGATGCGAGTAAGAATCCCGGTGCGTCTGATTATGGAGACAGCTGTGCCCTACTCGTCGCTTTGGCGGTTAATGGAGCAAGATCTGGGCCTGTGGTGTACCTAGTGGGTTGCTGGGCCCCAGTGGGTGCCAGTAGTTGGGCGTCGGATTTACCGCCTGCGATTCTCTGAAAGGGAGTCCTCGCCCTCTCCCCGGTTGGAGCCTCACTAGGGATTAGGCGGTAGCTGGCCATTTTCACCGCCCACCAGGATGCCACTGGGAACGGAGCACTTGCACAACAGACGCCTAGCCCACTCCCCGTCCTGCCCACCTGCCCGCAGTCTATAGGTGGCCTGCTTGGTAAACTGGAGCACTCGGTAACAGCGCCCAAATTTCACCCATCACAATTGTCTCTGCTGCTGGTCACTTCTTTTCCCCCTCCCTCTTGTTTTCCTCACCATTGTCCATTGTGTACTACGTACAGAACATCGCAACTCGCTGTGCTGGGCTGGTCGACCCAATTTTGATACACTAGAAAAGGGACCGCAGCTCTGATATCCGGCGTCAGTCCGGGTTCCTGACCCAGGTTCCACATTTCCCAGTGGGTGGCAGGCTGCGGTTGTAGCCATCGAGCCACTGCATCCAGTCCAGCCATTGCTGGCTCCTTCGCAGTCTTGGCAGGAGCTGCTCGATTCTGACTGCAGCAGACTCAGACCTTGGACTCCTTCTTGAAGACAACACATCCTGCAGATGGTGCTTGCCTATCCTCAGCCTCCATTGACCACCACATTGTCCCGCCGCATGCTTCTCTAGCTTAGTTTGATT
The DNA here is from genome assembly GCF_000836435.1 of Fonsecaea multimorphosa CBS 102226. Taxonomy (NCBI): domain Eukaryota; kingdom Fungi; phylum Ascomycota; class Eurotiomycetes; order Chaetothyriales; family Herpotrichiellaceae; genus Fonsecaea; species Fonsecaea multimorphosa. The sequence continues at coordinate 22,277 of NW_015971691.1, forward strand.
CCCTTTCGAAGCGTATGTTCCTCTCTTCGGCTTCTTGGTGCCTGCAAATATTGGTGCATGTTTACTGATTTCCAGCAGTGACCGCGGTGGCGGAGGTGTGAACCGCCCTGAGGCTTCGCACCTCGTATCTACATAGCCTCCACGACGCCTTTCCTCTCTACAAAACAGCCTTCTTGTCCCCGGCTCCCTCCTCACCGTCCTGTCCCACGACTTTAGTCAGTCCGATCATTCGTCACAGCCATGGCCTCCTCGTCGTCCAATGTTGTAGGGGTGCACTATCGCGTCGGGAAAAAAATAGGAGAGGGCTCTTTTGGCGTTATTTTTGAAGGCACCAACTTGCTCAACAACCAGCAGGTAGCAATCAAATTTGTGAGTATCCCACTGACAGAATGGCCATGATGATTTGCAAGGCTAATGAGATGCGACAAAGGAACCGAGAAAGAGTGATGCCCCTCAGCTGCGCGATGAATACCGCACATACAAGATCCTGGTCGGCTGTCGTATGCTACACCTCTTCCACCTCACGAGCTTTGGGACCCGCGAAACTGACCCTGTTACCCAGCTGGCATCCCCAATGTCTACTACTTTGGCCAAGAGGGTCTACACAATATTCTCGTGATCGATCTCCTTGGCCCGAGTTTGGAAGACCTTTTCGATCATTGCAACAGACGCTTCTCGATCAAAACTGTGGTTATGGTTGCTAAGCAGATGGTACTGAGCACTCTCGCGCCAAGAATAACCACCCAATGCTGACCTGTTGGTAGCTGTCCAGAGTGCAGACGATCCACGAGAAGAATCTAATTTACCGCGACATCAAACCTGACAACTTCCTCATTGGCCGACCTGGGACAAAGGCTGCTAATGTCATTCACGTCGTTGACTTTGGAATGGCAAAACAATATCGAGACCCAAAAACCAAACAACACATTCCTTACCGTGAGCGGAAATCTCTGTCAGGCACAGCGCGTTATATGAGTATCAATACACATCTGGGACGAGAACAGTCACGACGTGACGACTTGGAAGCTCTTGGCCATGTTTTCATGTACTTTTTGAGAGGCGGACTACCATGGCAGGGTCTGAAGGCCGCCACTAACAAACAAAAGTACGAAAAGATTGGAGAGAAGAAACAGACGACGGCTATCAAGGATCTGTGCGAAGGCTTCCCGGGTACGCTTCTATGGACTCGTTGCATCAACTGGGAGAAGTGCCTTGCTAATTGGTGTTACAGAGGAGTTCAACAAATATCTCAGCTACGTCCGTAATTTGGGCTTTGAGGACACTCCAGACTACGACTTCCTACGAGACCTGTTCACCCAAGCGCTGAAGAACACCGGCGAAGTGGAGGATGGGGAATATGACTGGATGAAATTGAATGGCGGTCGTGGCTGGGAAGCAGTCAAGCAACATCCAGCACACCTGCAACTGCATAATGCCAACCCTCCCGCTGATGCCTCTGCTCGTGCCTTGCACGGGGCATCTGGGGTCCGAGGTTCAGAAGCTCAACGACCTTCACGCGACCGAGCAGCAATATCGGCCGACCGTTTAAACGCAGCGCAGCCCCCGCCCCCAGGGTCACCAGCGAAGCCGGGAGTGGCGGCCATGGGGAAGAGCGCTCGAGATCGCACAAGCGGCGCCGCCGGGGGCAATCTCCCGAAGAGAAGTAGTGGGTTGGCTGGCCAACTGGACATGAATACGCCTCCAGCGAGCACTCAAGCCCAATTCCAAAATAGTAATGCCAACCTGGTGAACCAACAGGCGAGAACAAGTCCCGCCACAGGAGCCTTGCAGAACAATCAGGGCCGACCTGCCCAACAACAGGAACAGCAACCTGGTTTCTTCCAGAAGATGATGAAGGTGCTTTGTTGTGGTATGTGGCCCAGGCATATGAATCTGCCATTTATCTTGAAAACTGACATCCCTCCGCCAGGTTGAGAATGCCCAACAAGATCATCGCCCGGGCAGTCCACATCTCGTCGGGCTGGACGGCCAGACTCCCCGTGGATAACCACTTGGTGGATCTTGCGCCATTGGCACAGAATTGGAGGCATTTCTCCTGACTCCACGTCTCGAATTTCCTCTATTTGGCATCTGTTGGCTCGGAAAAAATGACCGAGACAGCTCTTGTCGCTACAAAAAACAGGCGGTACAGGCGAGGGCAAAATCCTTAACGACGGATCACGATCACTTTTGTGCATAGCATCTTTCCTTGTTTCCTCATTTTTCGTCGGTGTGTACAAGGATCAGCAGGGTGTTATCTATGGCGGCATTTTTGGGTTGGGGAGCAGGGTGTTTGAGGCGTTGAACGCACAAAGACCACCGTCGCTCCCTGGTACAACGAGGAGTGAGCAAAAAGGAAATTACAACAAGAAGAACAAGAACAAGTCCAGCAGCTGTTGGAGGAGGCACAAAATCTTGGGTCTCACGTTCAATGCTTTTGAAAGGCTGGAATGAAATGGTGTAAAATAGACAAGGATGCCCACAAAGACCCAAAAAATAACCAGGGGAAGGATCATGCACGGGAGGTGGTAATGAAAAGACAATCAAAAGATTTACATTATCGAAACGATGCACTTGCTTGTGAATGGAGACAGACATCGGTTCGTCGTAGATGCACGGAACACGGCCTCGAAAACATTTGGTTCCACCGTCTGGTCGGTTTGTGAGATACTGGCTCACTTGGCAGGCACCCACTACACAGCCACAACACATGTACTAGCTAGTAACTCGACTGTGTACCTAGCTGGATTGTCTCTGAAAAGTCCCGGGACTTGGGATACGAGAACAACGTCACGATGTCGCGGCTCATGCCAGGCACCAGGATCTCGAGCAGGTGGGCTGACGACACTTCTCCAGACATGGGTGATGAGGAAGTCAGGGTATCTATCCATCAGATCAACCAGGGCCAGGATGGCGGACGGAGTTGTAAGTAAGGATGTTCACAAGGCAGACACACCACCCAGCACCATCGGCGCTGTCGGTCATCATGGTCCGCTAGGGAGAATGCAAGGTGATTGTGTCCTGTTGTGGATCACGGATAGAACTCGCAGGACCAAAAGGCAACCAGGACTCAGGGCTAGGTAGAGAGATTGTGGGTTTGGGGCGTCCAGGTTGCAGAATCTCCAGGTAAGGAATTTGGCAGTTCCAGCTTTTTAATAGCTGATTTGGTGATTCGGAGGGTGGTGGGGTGATGGACGACGGGAGACCTTACGAGGCACATGGGCACAGACAGTCATTATGAGGTACCAAGTACAGTACCTCGTTATAGGAGGTACCTAGTACCTGGACATTCAGTGACCAGTGACAACGATGGTACCTATATGCATGTACTACCTAGGGCCTTCACCAGCTCTACAATGGTAGGTTAGGTATACCGTCGTCAGGGCTCCCCAGGGACCTTTCGGTTGCCCTTTGGCGTGGTGCCCGGCGAGGAATAGAGGGGTCGGGCTAGTCCATGGTACCTCGGGCACAGGCTAACAGCTTCCCAAGGCCAATGGGAGTGCTTAGACTGGCTTCCCGGCGCGGCGCTTCGCTCGTTTCAAGTGTATTCGTTAACCACTGCACTACGGCACCTTTCTTTAGAACGATTCTGAACCCCCCATCCGGCATCTTGCATCTCGCCGCATCTCACACTTTACCTCGCACTCCTCCATCCACCATCCCACTGTGAGCTGTCCACTCTGTATACCGCATATTTGTCGCTACTGAGAGCCTACACCTCTTCCACTTCCCGTCGATTATATCGCACCATCTCCTTATAACCTTCTTATTATTCCATCTCTTCGCGGGCCTCTTATCTTCCCGGCATCCATCTCCGCGACTCACAACATTCCCCAGCTCGCCGCTGCCAGTTCGTATCGCACTCCGAAGTTCTCATCTCGAGCCAGCTGCGAACCTACGTCTACTTATTTTTGCGCCCTGCGTCGCGGTCGCACCAACCTGGAAATACTGTATCTGGATAATTCCAATCATTGACGGCCCTCTGCGACTACTTATAAGACCCTCACTGCGGCATAGCCTCACTGCGCGGCTGAGTATGGCCCCCAGCCTGATCCGACCATGTATGGTATGAGGGCATCTTCTCTGACTCACTGCGCCACAGGCTAGCCGGCAAGGTGTACTTGGATAACACATCCTGAATTCCAATTGAGCCCGATCTCGAGCCTCAGACCAGCCTGAGACGGTTGAATATTCCTAGAGGAAACCATATTCCTTGACGGCCCCAAGCGGCTTATCATCCTTCCCACCCGGTCCCTTCTCCGCACCTTTTCTAAATCGGTGGTTCGTGCCTGAGCGGTTGAGTTGAAAAAGATGGACAATCCCCGAGGGAGATCTCCCTCGAGAGGCAATGCGCAGCACATAAGCCCTCAGCCTTCTCCAAACCACTACGCCGGCATTGTACCAGGAGTAGACCCCTCCGTTCAACAAGCCCTGACCACTGGCAAGTTCAATACCTCCGCCAACGTCTTCAACAACCCCTACCTTGCTTCTCAGCAACAAGGCGGCCTCCAACCCGATCCGAACGAGTCCGATTTCTACAACAATAACCAATATCAGAACATCTATTCAGACAATCAATTCGGAGGCCAGGGTTTGGATCAGTCCTTCAACACCGGTGGCTTCATATACCAGGGTGAAGATATAGCCGGGGATTACAACCAGACCTATTCCATGAACCAACCCTTCGACATGAACCCTCAGAACAATGTCAATCCAGCAGAATTGAGCAAGGTGTCTTCACCTCAGGATCATCAGTCACCGAATCTGCATCCTCCAGAAAACCATTCATCTCAACCAGGTTCGCCTGCCTCCACGAATGGCCAGTATTACACCCCTCAACATTCAAGAAATGCTTCTCTGGATCCCTCCAGTGCCTATTCTGGCCTGAGTTTCCAGCAGCACCGCAGAGCGCCATCGGAGCATAGCGATATTTCGTCCGCAAACCATTCCCCTTACCTTTCTCATACAGAATTACACCAACCAGGAGTCGATCTTACCCACTCGCCGTATCTTCCCGCGCAACCGGATACGAGCAATGCGTTCGGGATGGAAAGCTTTAGTTTAGGTGACCAGGCCCCGTATCGATCTCCAAGGCTGATGCCAAACTTGGAAGCCAACCAACAGGGCCTTGGACCGGACGGAAGTGGCTTGCGTCTGGGTCAGCCCCTGGGAATTCCAGTGCCTGACGTCTATACCACACAGGGACCTCAATATCAGCCGCCCGTTGTGCCGAGCAACCATATGCGGAATACTTCGGTCGTCTCGGACATTGGTCAAGCTGACCAATTCCAACCCCCAACAATCAACATCGAACCGGCGCCGGTTTCGAGACAACAAAGCTTTGGGCCGCAGGGAGAAGCCACTGAAGGTGCTTTGAGTCCTCCGTCAAGCAACAGTATGCCACCTCGTCCCCAACGGACATTGTGAAGAAGAGCTAACTCGAGATCTAGGGGGCCGCAACCGAAGCAAATCCGATGTGACATTCACACGCCCTCTGTCGAGATCGGGTTCGCCGGGGCTCGTCGCGACCAACTCCAACCGCAACAGCCTCTCTGTCCGATCTAGCACTCCTGAAAGAGGTCAATCACTGTCGCGGGAATCATCTCCTGGACCGGGAGTGCAGTCTGGGCGAATTGATAAGAATCGCCGAGCTAGTACCTCGTCAATGGGCCAAAACAGGGATTATATCTTAGACCTCGCCGATCCCAACAGGCCCAACGCATCATCGTCCGGATCCAATACAAGGGTCCAAAAACACCCAGCTACGTTCCAATGCAATCTCTGCCCGAAACGCTTCACAAGAGCGTACAATTTACGATCGCATCTACGAACGCACACAGATGAACGACCCTTTGTGTGTACGGTCTGTGGAAAAGCGTTTGCCAGGCAACATGATCGAAAACGCCATGAAGGCTTACACAGCGGAGAGAAGAAATTCGTCTGCAAGGGCGAGCTTCATTCGACCCCAGGTCACCACTGGGGTTGTGGAAGACGGTTTGCCAGAGCGGATGCCCTTGGTAGGCATTTCCGCAGTGAAGCCGGGCGGATATGCATCAAGCCCCTTCTTGAGGAAGAGAAAGCGGAGCGGCAGAACAGAGCGATGATGGAGCAGCAGCAACAGCAGCAAGCACATTTTGCCCAGCAGGGCGGGCTGCAACCCGTTCCTCAACCAATGATGATTGGCATGGATCCGACCACAGGTACTGGTGGGTTCGCTTTACCCGCAGCACTCCTGCAACAGTATCCTGCATTGCAGAACATAGATTGGTCGCAAATTCCGACTGTTGACGATCAAGGAGACCTCAGCGACGTGGGCGGCATGGGAAGAGGAGGCTTCGATGCATCAAGCGGTGGAGAGTATTATGATGAGGACATATCCGATGGCTACGTCAGTGGGACCGGGATGGACTTTTCGAATCCTGGGCCGCAGCAGATGTACATGGGAAGCTGAGTTTACCGAGTTTGCTTTTGTTGTTGCTTTCTGGGACTTTGCGCTTTCGATGATATCCCTGGTTCGTTTCTTGTTTTCCTTCTTTTTGGCTGGCCTGACGATCAGAAACGGGTTTCGGACTGTTTGATAGACTCTTTGTTTCCAAGATCCTGATGACAACGGCGGACGGCAACAAGGGAGAATGTGCAGGGCTTTGGATAAGCCCAGAGATACCACCCCTGTAATGATGTCAATGAAATTATGCAGTTGATGGACTCTCAAACAAGGACGAGCTTTCTCAACCCGTATAGTGCTGGAAGCATGTCCGTGCAAAAGTCAGGCGAAGGCCGCAAGGTGTAGTCGGTGAAAGGTTCGATAGAGACGGCGTATTACGGAGTCATCTCCCGCTCTTCATCTGATGAGAGCGTTCTTGACAAGGAGAGATCCTGTTGACCGGAAGCGGGGTTCCCTTGACTGCAAGAGGTTCACAGCGTTGACAAGCTACTTCTGTGGGCAGAGAAATTGACGAGCGCTGCAATGCAAGACCAAGGCATTGCGGCAGTGTTATATCCCATGATCATAGACCGTGGACAATGGCATCGGAAAAGACAGCTGTGGCTATCCGCTTCTTCACAATTCGACAACTCGGTCATAGAGCTTCTTGTACGGGAAGCTTTGGGATGTTTCCATCATTCAGGAGGTGCTGGATTATGTCCTGTCGATGGACGGACGTTTGGCGGATGAAGAGTTCTTCTGTCAAAGGCAGCAGAAGCTCTGTGTACTACCTAGGTACATAGCAACGACGTGCTGCTGCTGAAGTTCGTCATCTGGCAGCCTACATCCTGGTTAAGGGGCAAGGCTGGACAAGGCTGCCAAGGCGCTAAGATTTCCCCATATAAACCAATATCAACTTCCTTCATACCACACCCTCTACCTCTAGACCGATTTCGCAGGTTCGACAGTGTGCTCACTCGTCTTCACTGCAGGTGTGGCAGTGAAGACGAGTGAGCACGCTGTCGCTAGCGCCAAGTGCTGGCTGCCACAACATTTTCAACGCTTTGAAGTAGTGACACCTTTTGAGATGGTTGATTTCACCCTTCTACTTCAACCCGCACACCTTCCAACCGCGATCCCATCGCTGCGAATCGTTCACACACAAACCGCGATGGCTCCAAACAATTCAAAGAAGGCTGCGCGCCATGCCCGCGCCACTCAAGACTTCTTCAACCAGGTTCCGGAATCATCTGCTGGAGATTCAGCCAAGACAACCGCCGAGAGCTCCTCAGTTTCTCAACCCACGGAAGTCCAAAAAGTCTTTGACGAACTTGCCAACACCGTCGCAGCTACCAACCCTCGTGCCTTGACTGGAACCTTTCAAGCCATCGATCTGAACGGCGACTACAGACAAACTGTGAGTTTCTCCCATCCACAGAGAGGTGGAAAAGCGTTTTCAGATCTGCTCTTACTGACACAACCTCTTCTCTGTTTCAGGCTTGCGCTCTTGGAGAGAGGATTTATCAGACGTTCAAGAGGAGCCCGCAAGCGGCTCGGGATACCTTGCGAGGTCTTCTCCACACTGCTTACTCGTCTTTCAACGAGTCGACTGGCAGGACAGAGTGGCGTATTGACACGGACATCGAAGGCGAGATCCTTGAAGGCATCCGTTCCGGGAAGCTTCTGGGTCTCTTTATTGACTTGAAACCGCTCCAACCCTTCAATCCTGTCGATTTCAAGTACGCCATCGACTGCCCTCCATTTCTCGACGAATTCGACGTGATTGGCATCATTGTCGATTTCTTCTTGGACTGGTGCGCTGAGTGTGCGGATTTCCTTCGCCAACGTCCAAATCTCAAAGATCTCGACGTCCCCCTCAACGAATACCGTGACCAACACATTCCATTTGTCTGCATCGGCATCATCGAGATCGCTGCTGCTATCAAAACTCGAAAGCCCATCGACCTCGACCCTCGTCCCCTCGAATTCTTCATTGCCGCCAGAATGGGCAACACCACTAGCGAGCAAAACCTCTATGTCCACGGAGAACCAAAGAAGGTGATCCGCAAGCGCAACAGTGAAGACAAAGTGAAAGATACTGAAGGCGCTGCCACCGAGATGAAGCACACTGCCGAGGCTGTTGAAGAGGAACAAGATGACAACGAACTCCCCACCAACATGGATTTCGCTGCCGAAGGTGCCAAAGACAATGACGATGGTAACAAGGATGCCGCTACCACTGCCACCGCTAGCACTGCCGCTGAATCCACTGTCACCGAGATGGAGTACGCTTCTGAAATCGTCAAAGACGAACACGGCAGCAATGACACCGCTACTGTGCCTGCTGCTGCTGCTGCTGGCGCTGTCACTGGAACTGCCGCTACTCGTCGCAACGTTGCCGTCACCTCTGATGACCCCATTGCGGCTCTGACCTCTGGTGCTCGAACTCTTTCCATCAACGACCTCCGTGATGAGGATCCGCATGGTCTTCGCAATCATCGTTCCAGACAAGCCGCTTCAGCTGTTCCTACCCTCCCCAGCAATATCAATGACATCCGCGCTCTTCGCGCCGAGAGACTTCGTGCACGCTTTGCCGCCGCCGAAGCTAGAATGGCTACTTCCCCCGAAGAGCTCGAGAGAAGTCGTGCACGCTGGGCCAACGCCAACGCCGCAGCTAACACTGCTACTCCTTTCCCAGCCGCCACTGACTCAGATGGTCGTACCCCTACTGGCACTGCTGTTCCTAGCAATGATCCACCACGCGCTCGTCGCAACGAGACACTTCGTGCACGCAATACCAACACCGCAGCTGACACTGCTGCTTCTCCCTCGACTGCAGCTGACGCATCTGGTGCTGCTTCTAACACTGCCCGTCGTCCCCGTGTTCCGCCTGCTCGTCGCCAAGCTTCCGCTGCGACTGCTGGGTCTGGCAATGCTTCCGCTCCGCCGCGTGAGACTGCTCGCCAGCGCCAGGCAAAACAACAGCTTTATCAAGAGTTACAAGATCTTGTCAATCGAAACTTTCCGAATGCAGCAGCCCGCCGCGCTGCCTTCGCTCAAGCTCGACAACGCCTCCTTCAATCGGAGACCCTGGCTGCTGCCCGTGGTGAGCAACCGTTGCGTGCCACTGCCACTCGCGCCACACAAGAAGCTCTTACCATTGGGCGCGATGATGCGCTGAACGCAGTTCGTCAGCAACGTGCTGCTGAGGCTGCTCGAATGAGGGCCACGGGAACTGGAACGGAGGCGAATGCGCGTGCCCGAGAGCAGGGGTTCAACTTTGACATTGGTGGGATGAGGGGGTGGCATGGTGAGCTAGAGGCCATGCAGGTTCAAGCTTTGCAGTCCAAGAAAGGAGATGAGAAGAAGAAGCAAGGCGATGCCGAAAAGAAGGATCAGAAGAAGGGCGAGAAGAAGGACGAGAAGAAGGACGAGAAGAAGGACGACGAGGAGAAGTGATCAGCTCACTTCGGGCAACTCCCTTACTTGTTCGTGCGGTTCTAGAGCCTGGATTTGACAAAACTAGGAGGCAGGTTCGCTCACGCAGCGCGTTCGGTTGAGAGCCTGGTGTCTCATCACGAGATTTGTTACGAGTAAATAGCCAAGGATACCCAGTAAGAGGGTCTGCTCACCCAGTTAGGGGTCTGAGCCACAGCACTTTCAAAGTGCCATGAATGAAAAACAAGTTCACAATGTCCGTCGCTCATAGCCTCAAATATGGCCATACTCAGAGACTAATGTATTCATTCGTGGGTGACTCGTAAGTAACATGGTGATTCACGTCGTAAGTCGACATACTCTCTCTCTCTCTAGTGCTCTTTAAATACCTCTAGCTTACCTATATATACTCTCTCTCTCTCTCTCTCTCTCTTCCTTCCTGTCAGTCACAGGTCAGTGGGGACTTACCACTGACGCGTCCTGCCTTTGGCCCCAGCCTCCCCCACGGAAATCGACGATATCCGAGAAGGACGGTGACGGTGACGAGCGGCCCCGAGGAGAACGTGCTCAACACTCCACTCCTCACGCCGTTTTCAACTCCGGCGTAACCGAGATACGTCTGGCGTCCACGCGCATGTCATGGATTCGCCCTTGGAAGCCGCCGCCGCTGCCTTGGACGATGCTCTTCACAACCGCCTTCATCATCAATCCCACAGACGTGTGCAACGATATCTCGAGCCGGCCTGCGGGCTCCTCTCGAATGTTTGGTAAATCCTTTCTCCGAGCGCGCAGGCCGTCTGTGCCGTTGCTGGACTAGAGGTGTGATGGGGGTAGGTATATATATATATATATATATACATTACCCTAGGCACTTAGGTAATGAGTCAGTGCCGTGTGATTGGATGGGTGCGAACCGTTTTACATAGCTTGCAAGTGGGTTTGAATTGTGCACATATATACCGGGTTTTTGGTTTGGGAGATCTTGCATGCTGTGTCTGTGACCACACTTCAGACTCTCAAAACGTCAAAACTTCATTGGAACATGGTCGTTCTCTATATCTATTCATCGATCGATCCAGGTATATATATATATATGAAATGTGATATCGTCGTTTGTGACTTTGTTGTACAATTCCTTCTATCCTATCCTGCCGCAGATATCTCAAGTAAGCATCATCAAAACTCGCTTGTCTAAAAGTCAATGAAGAGTAAATCCACA
>NW_015971692.1:0-12981 GCF_000836435.1 Fonsecaea multimorphosa CBS 102226
TAGCGCTTGTCGCACGGGAGGCCAACCCCCCCGTGTAGCGCTTTGTCGAACGGTAAGAGAGGCCACCCCCACCGTAGCGCTTGTCGAACGGTGGTGGCCAACTCTACCATATAGCGCTTGTCGCACGGGAGGCCAACCCCCCCGTGTAGCGCTTTGTCGAACGGAGGGCTAACACCCCCCGTGTAGCGCTTTGTCGAACGGGGGAGGTCAACCGCTCCATGTAGCGCTTCGTCGAACGGAAGAGGCCACCCGCACCGTGTAGCGCTTGTCGCACGGTGGTCGCCAACTCCACCGTGTAGCGTCTGTCGAACGGGAGGCCAACCCCCCCGTGTAGCGCTTCGTCGAACGGTGAGGACACCCGCACCGTGTAGCGCTTGTCCAACGGTGGAGGCCAAACCCACCGTGTAGCGCCTGTCGAACGGTGAGGCCAACCCCACCGTGTAGCGCTTGTCGAACGGACAAGTGACCCTCTCCGTTCCGCGCTTCGATATATCGCCTTGTTCCTGGAATCAAGGCTATATATGGCCTCCGTGGCATCTGAACTCGTAACAAGTTGAGTTCGTGCTTCGTTCGAGATGCGTTAGAAGCGTCCGTTAGGGTACCGAGCCCCTCGAACATGTCCTCCCCTTGCCTTCTAATGTCACTCGAGGTCGCAGTTCTTCGCTCCGGATCGAACAATAATGTCGAACTGCGCTCTTCCATCCTCTCGAGTGCGCTGAAACGGCATCTAGCACTTGGCCAAATGTGCAATCCGGATCCTCTTCTGAACCAGCACTTGCCAGTACTCCCCCGCACGGAACCAGAGAAAGGCATCTCTCCCTGTTGATTCTGCGGTGGTTCGGGAGAAGGGAATCTCTCTCTCCACATTTTCGCCTGCTTGGTGGCATCTTGTTCACGAGCCGAGTCTCGTTTTGTTCACGAGTGTAGTCTCGTCTTGCCCAACAGCGTAATCCCGCTCGTCCTGTTCACGAGCATAGACTCCCTCATCCTGTTCACGAGCATATTCTCGCTCGTCTTGTTGACGAGAGCAGTCTCTTTGTAGGCCCTCGAGTCGTCGATTTGGAGGGCCTCGAGTAGTCCCTCTGTAGAGCCTCGAATCTCCGCCTTTATCCTTCGCCGCATGTAGCGGACAGCTTCTGCAATTTAGAAGCCACCGAAACCAGAACCGCACGGTAGCGGATAGCTTCTGCATAGAAGCCACCGACACCAAGACCGCAATGTAGCGGATAGCTTCTGCGTAGAGAAGCCACCGGAACCAGAACCGCGCGGTAGCGGATAGCTTCTGCATGAGAAGCCACCGAAACCGGGACCGCACGGTAGCGGGTAGCTTCTGCATAGAGAAGCCACCGACACCAGGACTATAATGTAGCGGATAGCTTCTGCATAGAGAAGCCAGCCACTATGGAACCGCACTTTTGTGTGCGGCAGAACGTCGAAGAGACGCGCTGAAAGATACCTCTTTGAAGTCGTGACTGAGATAATCCATATCTCATCGGTGCAAACGATTGTATCTCTTTCAGCAAAGGTCCAGATACCATAGTGCAAATTGGATTCGCAGAACTGGGATTCGATCGACCGAATTGGCCTTGGCTGCCGAGCAATACGCCGATAGCAGCCTTCGCGTCTTAACATGCCCTTGATTGGGGGCAACGTCGAGACAATAGTCGACAGTCAGACTGTAGTCAACTCATCAGTTAGTCGTCCGCAAATGGCGTGCTCTGATTGGTGGAATCTGGTCGTTCGCGGTCTCCAACTTCTGCTTCCGAGGTTGATTGTTGTTCTGTCTCCTCGCCTCTCACTTCTTATTGGACCCAATATGTCCTTGGTTTGCTTCGTTGCACGTACGCTTGTTTCTGCAGCCGTCCGAGCCACACGATCCGCCTTTGAGTTTGTGCGGTTCTTGTGGCTCAGACAGCTGCAGAAACAAGCATACGTCCAACGAAGCAAACCAAGGACATATGGAGTCCAACAAGAAGTGAGCGGCGAGGAAAGAGCATTGGGCCACATCTTTGCAACGACATGACCCAGGTTCCTCATCCACAACCTGCCTAGGTTGTGTCTTCTCCTCTCCCATTGGAACTGCGAGAGCAGGTGGTGCGTAACTGTTAGTTGGCGCATTCTCCCTGCTCTGTTCTGCGGCCTTCGATTGGCCAGAAGAGGGTAAAGAGTTGTCGACAACTCCGACCGAGCTGGAGTCATCCAACTTATTAACCCCGCCGTTGACGTCAACCTGTGGTTTGGTCGACGTCTGTGAGGCGGTAGCGGATAGCTTCTGTATGTGCTATCCGCCAACCACCAGGACCACAGCCATAGCGGATGGCTTCTGCATGAGCCATCCGCGCAGTGGACATTTCCCAGGACCTCGAGTATTTTCTTCTCGAAGACCTTGGAGTCTTTAAATTAAGTCTCCACCAGGAGACAGCACGCGATATCTGGGGACGGCCACGAGAGCAGGGCAGGCCACGGCTGTGCCTGTTCCGACAAGGGGAACATTTTCACATCTTCGCCAGGGATGGCAAAGGGCTGCGAACGCCGCGGGCACTCGCTGTCGGTGGCCGTCTTTTTTGCTGTGTTCACCCGATCCAGGCTGGACGCATGTGTGGATATGCATAATATATATATTGATTTATTTCTTGCTTTCATGAACACTGTCGTGATCTCTTCGTCTCGGTCGTCGGAGGTTATCGGACGTTCTCGCGGGATTTTGGGTGTGTGGCCTCGCGAATTGTGAGACCGACAGCTGTCATGACAGTTCCTCGCAACCACCGAGCTTACGAAACTCGTGGGCAGCCGCACTCAGGTGTTTCCGAGATGAGGAAACCGTGACATTGGCTCCTGGAGAAAGCCAGAGGTTTCTCAGACGCGGCGCCTTGTATGCTGGGGGCGTGCAGTCATCGGCGAAGCTGCGTGAATATATTGGAGAAAGCACCACGGAGTCCTCGACAAGTTCATTGAAGAGAGTACTGCTGTGTCCAGCCCGATTCTTGGAAATTTTTAGAGGCGAGAGAGTTTTTGATCCGGAGCATGGATATGTGCTTCTCGGACACGCACAGAACCGAACACCCAAAACTCCAAAGGAAAAAGGTAGAAGGAGAAGAAACGCCCTATCCAAAAACTAAGGGAAAGAAAGCAGAAACCCCACAAATGACCTGTAAAAATGAAGGGGAAATGAAATCCGTGGATCTGCAGTTTGGCGTGAGGATGGGCTTCTTTAAAGGGCCACGGCGCACGAGAGCCTTGAGCTGCTCTTTAGCGGCTTGGCCTCCTTGACACGCCGAGACCCCTCTAGGCCCCCCAAACAACATTCCCCCACCCCTAAACCCACCTCTAAACGCCCTCGCGCCCCTTCATTACGGGCATCGGCGACTCGCTCACCGAATCACCGACCTGCTCACCGCTTGCCCAGCCTCCTCTCCACAGCACCTACCCACCTACCTAGGTACCTAGGCAAGGAGCGAAAATTGCGGTGTGCATGGGTTGGATTCGTTGGCGAAATCTGTGTCACCCATCTGTGTCTGTGCATGCCATGCACACGTAATGGAAAAGTCAACAAACCAACCTTTCGGCTCTCATCACCATAAGGAGGCCATACGAGGTACCGAGTACGAGGTTCTCCGTACTCGTCTACGAAATCATTACGGTTTTGCTGTGTCTACGCGCATGCATCGATTGTGGTCTTGAACCACAACACCCCGCATGATCGGGTGAACACAGCAAAACATAGTTGGAAGCCATGCCATTGAATGTGCTATCCACTCTCATCTCATGTCATGTACATGTTCCGTCACGACAACGGACCTCAATGCCCTGGTCAGTGGTCACCCACTGGTCACCCACTGTGGTGGTGTCTCACACATCCAACCATGTTCAATCCCTTGCCCCCACCCCAGCAACCCAGTTGTTATTGGTCAGTGACGGAAGACCATCTTCGGGGAAGATTCCGAGGATCGATGCAGCTGAGGGAAGGAAGATGCAGTTGGAAAAAAAGGCACGACGTGCTGCCCTTTTATACTTTGAACAACAGTCGATGCGGTCCTCAGCATTTGGTCGTGCCGAGAGATCCGGAAGGAGTCGAGATCGTCGATGGGTCATTCCTTTCCACGGTCTCCATTGGGTCCATTGGGTCCCCCGAGAGGCGGTCAGGCTCAATGTCACTTCAGACTGTTAAGCGTTGCATAAGCTTCGGTTCTTGAGGGGACGACGGGACGTTCTGCATCAACGAGCAGATGATAGGCCGGATCAAGGCCCCAGTATGGCACCACGAGCCGGCATCCTGCTTCCTGAGAGGCCGCTTGACTGTCTCGACGCGCTTCCCAATCCCTCGAAGCCGGCAGTTGCATACTCAAGCGCTTAGGTACGAGGTCCTTTGACCCAAACGTTAGAAGCAGACACAACTCACGGTTTTATTGGATGAGCCCTGCGCGCTGGTGTTTCATTCTGCAGGCGCGGTCGTAGAGTTGGCAATGAGGTATGTGGCCATCCCATACCATCCCAGCATAGATAATGGCTGCTTGCACCGCCATTGACGAGCAACAGAGGACACGCTTGATGTCTACCTACCGCCTGACAAGGATGGTCGCCATAGCCGCCGCACAGGCAACTATGACCAGTCTATCAACCGGTGAGACATTCAAGGTTTGAAGAACAGTGCCTGCCAACACCAGGCCAATGATTTGCCTTTGGCACTTCCGGACTCGTTGTCGGTATAGCTTCGGGCGAAATGGTTGGCTTTAAATGAGCGACAATGCCAATCCTTCAGTTTCGTAAGAGGCACGAACCCGCGGATCTGACCACCAGCATTCCAGATGCGTACAAGGAGCGATACAGTAGTCGTTGTCTGCACAAGTGTTGGTCACCCTCGATCTCCATGTTGAGAATATCATCTCTTGCCACGCGTTTCCTTACTCAACATGCTGCACTCCACAACCTAAGGGCTTCTTGGTGTTTGTTCTCTCGTTCGCCTGCCTTTCTAAACTTACCATACAAGGTTGCCATTATTGCTCTTACGTAGAAGAGTCCACTTTCAGGCGCAGGCGCAAAGCTCTCGTGGACACAAGACCCCATGGGCTGACGATGAGACCGCTGACCCAAACATGGTTCGGGGTATGACGTCCAGTGCAAACCGCGTAGACTTTTGCTAACAACAGAGGCAGACTGCGAATTCTCACCCGCTGATCCAGATCAGAAATGCGGGACAAAAAGGCCTCGGCGTCTTTGCCAACGTCAATATTCCTCGAGGCACACGAATTGTCGCGGAAGCCCCGCTAATGAAATCTGACCGAGCCGGGGACTCCATGACAATCTGGAAAGCTTTCAGCAAACTCATGCCTGTGGAAAAGGAGAAGTACCTCGAATTGCACCACCTGGAATGTGACATGGAGTACGAGCTCATGAATCCCGCTCTGGGGAAGAATCGACAGAGACACCCGGATGGCAAAAGTGCTTGCGATCTATCGGTTAAACAAAAGTACTTGCCATACGGGAACAATTGTGGTGTCCTACCTCCCTTCCCGGTTCAATCACTCATGTCTTCCAAACACAAAATGCGCCGAGAATCCGAATTTGGGCGACGGTGTTCTGACCATTCATGCCGTGAGGGATCATTAAAGAAGGCGAAGAGAGCTCGCATATTCATATGTGCCTGACTTCCTTCGGCCGAAGGATCAGCGCCAGGAGACGGACGCTCTACTGGCAAGGTGGCTTTTCATGTCTTTGTGAGGCCGTGTTCGGATTCTCATTTCGCGACGTCGATGGATCAGAAAAGACAGGAACTCTCCAGACTTGCCCCAACGAGTATCCAACCATGAGCAATATCCTCGGACAAAGAAAGTACCTTGAAGGATTTTGAGCAAGATGGAGGCATTGCAAAAGGATCTTGGTCTGCCACGAAGCTCTCGGTCTCACGTAAGCGCGAATCACACTTCTATCCATGGTTCAAGGATGCTAAATTTCCTCGAGTTATGAGCATGCCGCTCGCTACTGCTGTTGCTCGCTTGCAGGACAGTCAATTAACGCTTGAGTGGGCTACGAAGACGTTGGCGAACAATAGGGTGTGTCTTGGAAATGATCATCCGATTTGCGAAGACTTGGTCGAGATGGTCGGCCTGTTGAATTCAGCACCTGCAGTCAGAGCATCAGGCCCCCTTTCCAAGCGCCGTGGCTGAATTTTATTCTTAGAGGAGGATGCGTATCGAATTCGAAAGAGATATTCCTTCTGTATAATGGAAATCAGAGTCTCCCGGGGAAATCTCAGCCAACTCTATCTCGCCTTCCGAGGCTGGATCCATCATTATGCCGTGCGATCAAGGGGGAATCTATATCCCGTGTCACTTCTTAGTCTGCCGCTTGATCGTAGCCCTCCTCTATAGCTCCTGGTGACCCGTGCCGCTTTCTAAACAGCTCTTCGCAACGCTGCTCGTAGTTCTCCGCCGATAAGATTCTCCATGGAGATTAAGGATGACTTCTGCGAGACTAGATGAGGCCTGAGTCTACTACTTAGCCTCCGCTGTCTCCTAGGCCTCCCCGGCTTCTCTAGCCTTCTAAGTCTCCTTCGTTGTGTGCGGCGAGATCGTTTTGCAGGGAGGCTCGCGTCGAGACGAGTGGTGGACTTGGTAGATGGCCAAGATCGTTTTCGAGTTTGTGTTTCTTGGATGGCAACATCAGGATCGGATCTGCGCTGGCTCCGACATGAACCAAAAAAAATAAATCAATTACCCCCCGTTTTACGGCTTCGGCCTGGGGGTAGAATGGTGCCGTTTTCCTGTAGTCATTCCATCAACGCTGCAGGATATGATGCTCGCTGATCCCGGGTAAGGGGACAGAGTTCCTGCCTGCTCACCACACAGAGCCGCACACGGTGCCGCGGCCGCCACTCTCCCTCCGGAACATATTCATCCGCGACCCAAGTCGACGAAACATTGCGCATTGAAGCTGTATCCGTTCCATTTGGTCTCGGCTCGGCTGTATTCTCTTACGTGCTCCTCATTGACGGCTGGAAATTCTGCGTGCACATACCTATCGATCCGCACATTTGGGTCCCTCCCTCATACCGGCTGTTGCTGTGCTCGTCTACTGTGCTGATCAGACAATCGTTTCTTGGAGGATGTCGCATCCCATCCTTGAGTTTGGCTCTGTCGACAGGTTGCGAATAATAAGTTCTAACCGACCGACTGCCTCCATTTACCCATTCCTTGCCTTCACAGGACCTCCGCCATCGCCGCCTCCCATGGCCACGCATGCAGCGCCACGGACTTTCCGGTGCTCATGAAGCACCTTGCTGGTCCTTGGGCACGAACTGAGTAAGGAACTCATCTTCGTAAAGGTCCTGGGCTGACGGCCTCTCTTCCGGAAGCCAACGAAAAATTTTGCGAGCGAGGGCTAGGAGCAGTTCCTTGTCCTTGCCCTCCAGACGTGTCTCACGCGACTCAAGAGTCTGGTCGGGAATAGGTGTCGCAGCAATCCAGTTGCCTTTGATCGTTAATGAGGCTATTCCAAGCGATATAGAGACACTACCAATTCTAGAACCGGGAAGCCTTACCTTCTGAGTCCCAGTACTGACGACATCGATCGCTGCGATGCAAAAACTGCTTCAGAGGGGGTCCCATGAGAGAGACCATCTCAGCAAAGTGGAGCTCATCGTTCAAATGGCCGTCCTTGACGGCACAGAAGAGATTGCCGCTTTCGAACAGGCTCCAGATCTACCCATGTGTCAAAAGCGACACATGAAATGAACCTTGGGGCGTTCTGATACGTACCATGACTCCAACAGACCAGATGTCTATCTTCGAGTCCCATTCTATACCAGCGATAATCTCAGGCGCTCGAAAAACCCCCGGCATGACGTCGCCAGAGTACTTTTGCCCCGGATCTCCCAAGCGAGCAGCGCCGAAATCGGTAATAACTGGCGGATTGTAGGTCGTTGGCATGGTATAAGAAAGATAGATGGTGCGATCCGCTAAAACCTTACGCGGCGATGGGCTAGCCAGTTCGGCCTGCTCGACTTTAGACGTCGCAATAGCGTCGGCCCCGACTAGGATGTTGTTGGGCGATAGGTCTAGGATACTTGTTAACTAACACGCTGCGATGTGGCCAGAGAAGGGGACAGACCTGTATGCACTACCCCCGCCTGGTGCAAGAAGTCTAGGCCCGTCACAATCATGAACAAAACTTTCTGCAAGAGTGTCTTTTCAAGAGCCCTGTTCTCGAACAAATCTCTCAAATTGGTCAAGGTAACGCCTAGTGTCTCGAAAACCAGACATTGGTGAAATCCATAAGGACCTCTGATACGGAAGTCGTCCAGCGACCCGCGCAGCCTTTCCTTACCAGGGTGCTCCGCGTTGATAGACTTGATATGGTGAGAAATGGCCAATTCCTGGGTATCATCTTCTCCGACGATGCAGACCTTGAGAGTGACCAGGGCGTTTTCACTCGATAGCAGTCAGCAGGATGCGACGGAAACGCGGGGCACCAAAGTTGACTTACTGCAGATCCCGGCAAAGCCAGACGGTAGAGGCCGTGCCAAAGCCCAACTTTGCGACGACCTGGTACCTCGACTCGAAGACCTCGCCCAGTCGGACGGGATAGAAGTTTTCAGCTTTGTAGCCAACGAGTCTCTCCTCCTCGAACTTCTCATGCTTCGGGAGGGCGACGAAGCCGTCACTCGGAAAGGTGCGAGGCTGAATAGACATCCTCCGTGCGGAGCTGGCCATCCACACCTGTTCAAGTCGCCTGGTGAGTCGAGGAGTAATCAGGTAGTTCCAGGGTACGGTCGGAGACCAGGAATGTAGTTGGGGCCTTGTTACACGTGGAAAGGCCAACGCCATCATCGTGGTGGTTAGGAGGGCAGGCAGTCGGATGTGAAGGGTTGGAAAAGAGCGACTGGACGGGTTCTGCCGTAGGCGGCTCGACAGCCTTCACCCCATCTTGACGACCAATCAGGTGAACTCGAGGCCCAAGCTTGATCCCCCCTTGAGTTGCCGCCGAAGCCACCCAATGTTCTGTAGAACCAACTGAATGGATTGATTAACTAACTAGCAACTACTGAAGGTGGAGAGACTACCTATGGTGGCAATAAGTGCCGTAGTGTCACTCGCCTAACCTGCCTCGCTAGGTAGCTAGGTAGGTACCTAGTCGGGACCAAAGACTGCTGGCCAAGACTTACACCCACAGCTCCAGAACTTGAATGTTGAAATTAGTCGAATGTGCCTCGGCTCACTCCCAGTCACGTGCCAGTGCCAATCAACACCTTTCAGTGCTTCCACGACGCGAGCTCAAGGGACCCTGCGAGGGAAGTCCGTCGGCGGCGTCACGATGGCAGCAATGCCTCCTCCCGCACCGGCTTCATCGTGTTTTCATCCTTTGAAAGACCATTTGAACATGTATCCCCTCAGACTGTATCCCAAATGCCCGGATGAGAGCGTCACGCATTTCTCGAGCAACAATGGACACTGGACATTGGCCAAGGGCCCTCTCAAAGGTATAGATACCTGGATAGGTTGAAGCCACTCGTCACCTTGGACGACCACCACACCTCTACCATCGCCCATGAAAGTTGACCTTCTCTATTCACTTGCGAAGGGTCCTGACGAGATTTGTCAAATTTGTCAGAATTGAGCCATGGCCTCTCGTGAAAATATTCTCAAACACAAGACACCGACTCTCCCGCCAACTTGGTCCCCCGAAGTGGAGTTCTTGGTCCCAGCCCCTAGGTACTAGTTAGTACTCCAGGAAATTTGAGCTTCATTCCAAAACTTCAATATCACCGCGGCTGCCTCTACAGCAATGTGGTTTACCGGCCCCCTAACAGAGGCTACCATCGCCCGTGATCTTGAGAGAGTCGATCACGTCCTAAACCTTACGTCCAACAGCACAGAACATAAGGTGGCTTGCGACCGATTCCACGCCCTTCAGATTGCGGTCGAGAATGATTCTCTGCTGATTGTGCATCTTCTCCTATCAAGAGGGGTTCAGCCTTCTACCTTCGACTTCTCCGTCGCAGTCCAAAATCGCTCGTACGCGATACTCGAACTGATGTTGGCCAACGGCCTTGATATCAAAGCAGCCTCCCAAGCTCAACCCTCTTCATTTTGGACGTGAGTTTCCCTCTCTCACGCCCTTGAGCAACAAGTGGCTCTAACACCCCTGGCAGCGGTGCTTTTGCTGATCCAGAACTTGTCCGGTGGCTCGTTGCACATCGTGCCGATCTCAATGCCCCGGACGAATTCGGCTGTACCCCCTTCTCGATCGCTGCCCAGTCCACTCCCCTGGAGACGCTCATCCTGCTGCTCGAACTGGGTGCAGCGGCCGACCAGGGCTATCCTCTGCACTCTGCCATCGAGAACAATCGTGAAGAGGGGGTTGTTCAACTCCTCTTAAACAATGGTGCATCACCCAATGCCATTGAATTCGAAGGCAAACCCAAAGCGTTTTATGACATTGTGAACGGGGTTGGAACTCCGCTCCACGTGGCGTATCGCCAGGGTAACGACAAACTTGTCCAACTCCTCCACAAGCATGGCGCCGCTGAAAACATCAAGGATACCAAAGGCAGGCTGCCGTGCCAGGTCAGGGATGCCCGTCCTATCAGCGCATCTCTCTGATGTCAAGCGCGATGTTGAATTAGCTCTCAATTTCTAGAGAGAAACGTTGATTGCCTCACTTGAAACTATGGGCTCCGTTGAACGCGACAGCACCATTCAGGAACCACGAACCTCAGACCACCCTGCGCGTCCACTATCGCGAGGACATTCAGTCATCATTATACTCACGCAACTGTCGCTGTTCAGACAGAGCCAAACCTTTTAGGGAGCTCCTCTGGTACCCAAGTGGCCGGATTTGGCCATGTCGTAGCTGCGATGTGGCTGTCCGTGGGTGAGGTCTGCGTGGAGATGGCGAGGGCATTTTCCACGCAGATCCACGCCGTCCTTGGGGGAGGAGAAACCGATCGACAGGTGAGGCGGTCCATGAGGCGACACTGCAGGTCTGGTCGAGATGGAGGAGATACCCATTGTGGTGGGCACCCTACGTCCATGTTGGCGCATGACTTGAGTCGGTTGGTCGCCTTTCTGTCTTGGTGAAATGCGTCGGTAGGGAATGGAATGTTGTCGCCATTACAGCCATCGTTGCGGGTTCTGCCGCGGAGTACCTCTTCAATCTTTGGAGGATGATACAAAAGCGAAAGCGAAGACTTTCTTGAAGTTCTGGTCTCGTTGGCCAGAGCACATTTCCGCAAAAATCCTCTCTCGTTGGGCCAAACCCTCCATGCATCGATGGGTCCCGGAAGTGAGTCCATTTTTTGTACGGCACAGGGCCTTTCACCAGCGCGGTCAAGGTCTTCGATCCATTCACTCCAGAGAAGGAACGCCAGCAATTGAACGTCTAGGGAAAGTGGTCCTGTTTGCAGCTCCGAGAACGGCTGTTCAACACGTTTGGGACGCAAAGGGTTGAGGAGTTCAGCTACTGTATCATTCAACGTCATGTGCTGCATATTCATGCTGAAGACGACACACGTGGATAAGCGCAGCCTTCCGTCAGCTTCTGCTATAGAGGGGACTGGATTGCTATCGACGTGGGAAAAATCAGGCAATGTGTACGCCCTCGATGCGCGACGAGTGGTGAAAAGATACGAGGGCGACAACGAACGACGAGATTCGTGCCGAGCGGGATGTTTTACGACCGCCTGGGCCGCCATGCCAAAATTGCGGAATTTCTAGGCGCACTGGATGACGGTTCCATCGTCCTCGAGCGCGGACAAGTCCCTTCGGGCTCGACTCTCCGAGCAAACGAGCGCTCGTGCCCATTCCCTTGCGCACAAAATATCGCTGGGTCAAACAGGCGGCTACGGGGCTACAACACCTCCACGACCACACCGTCATCCAGGCTGAACGTGGGATGTCGAAACATGATCATCGCCCACGACGGCAATTTGAAACTCATCGACTTCGAAAGGCTGCAGCATTGATGGGGAAGGGCCGACTTCCCTCGTACGAGTGGTTTAGCTACAAGCCATCCACGCCGCGCGCCGCCACGGTGCAGACCGACATCTTTGCCCTGGGTTGTGTCATCTACGAAAATTGTGACCGGCAGGCCCCCATACCATGAAGTTGAAGCGAATGAAAGACGCACGAGAGCGCGTCGAGCGTCTCTACGAAAGCTAACCAATTTCCCGATGTGGCCGATCTGCCCATGGGAGCCTTGATGCTGGATTGCTGGCTTGGGAAATTGAAGTCGATGCGTGAGGTTGTCGAGAGGGTTGAACTGCTCAGCCAGTCTACCACCAGGTCACGGTATATTATGAGCTGGTGGAGAATGATGACCGTGTAATGCCGGCCAAAAGTGGGCGGTTGCAACGCAGCGAAGAGGGACCCTGAAAGCGATGGTCAAAGTAACCACGGTCGGTCCAGGATATGGAAAGGAATCGGTTGGCTTAGGGTAACATGGTACACAATGGTCCAGGAGTTAGGCGTGACACCGGAGAGCCAAAAAAGCGATATCTCTATCGAGCCCTTGACAACATCTCTCAAATGGTGAGAGAGCAGCAAAACTGGGCTTGGTTTTAACTATACGAGTCGATGTCTCGAAGTAATGATTGGCTATCCAGTAACATCAACCTATACCGACTTGCCAGACCACCATTGAGCTTGACAACTGCCCGTCATCTGGCGCCCTGATTGAACCCAATGAACGTTCCGCCATCGATGCACTCCGGGTTCAAGCCATCACTCCCATCTCAGCACAGCGATATCTGGACATGTTCGGCATGACCTTTAGATCCAGCGGGCTTTCACCTCAACAGTCATCGGACCAGCAGGTTGTCTCTGAGGTATGGCATTGATAGTGGTAGGAAGGTTGTGCAGGCGGCCATCGGCACCAAAGCGAGCGAAGGTCTACTTTGTTGAGCCTCGAGCAGCCGCAGACTTGTAAGGCATTCGGTCAGCTTGGCATGACAAGATATCCCGGGCGTCCATCGGCACCAAAGCGAGC
>NW_015971693.1:0-12339 GCF_000836435.1 Fonsecaea multimorphosa CBS 102226
TTTTTTTTTCTGCCCCAGTGTTTTATGAAGCCCTTGTACTTTTCTCTGCTTTTGATTTTTCTTCCACCCTCAAAGACTGGGCCTGCAACTCGGGATAAAGTTCAAAGGTACGCAGGACAATGTGACGAATATAAAAGGTCCGGCGGACAGGACAAGGGATGCAGGATCATCCCAGGCGGTTTGGCGCAATACTCGCGACGTGCACTATCTGTATGTTTTCTAACTGTTTTCTGACTACATATACACCGGGATATACATGGCGATTGGATGGTGGCACGAGAGTACGTGACGCTGGTGAGTCACATGTATGGGTATGATCATCTGAGCTATACGAAAAGACATGTATGTATATGACATATGATATGGACGAGTGGATGAACATAGGGAACATATTATCAAATGTGTTGAATTGGGAAAAGCCTAGGAAGTGTTAAGAATATGTATTCACGGGCTCTACCGCGCCTGGCGCTGGTGGTGCTTGCTGCCTGTGCCAGACGCCATCTGTCTGTGCTGTACACGAAAAGATTACTGTTGAGTGCTGTAGGATGATGGGCCTGTTGCCCTTGTGGTCGCCCTGGCCTTTTTGCCAGAATGCTGTCGTCGAAGAGGCTGGCGAGGCTGGCGAGGCTGGCCTTGGTGCTGTGCGTCGTGTCTCTTAACACTTTCTCTCAGACGTCGACCCAAGCCACGCTTCATTCGAGATCCTCTGCCACCCAGAAGCTCCACAAACCCTCGGGGGAAATCAGAAAGGCAAATAATGATAAAAAGGGGCGCGACACGGGATCGAAAGCTCCACCGGTTTTCTATACACAGGAAGCGGCCTTCTTTGATAAAAATCTTTGCAAAAAATCCATCGCTCAAGAGAATCCCGAATTCGCTTATTTACTCGCCTTCTCGCCTTCTCGCCGTTTCAAGCAAACATGCTGGCTCCCGCACTATCCACCGCCTCGATCTCCTCTTCCGACCAGGCCTTCCGGCGGAATCGGGCTGGCAGCTCGTCTCTGTCGAAGAATTCTCCCTGCTTGGGCTTGACCGACCCCAGTGCTCTTCCTGGCGAGCCTCCGATGGCACCGTAGGACATTGCCGAGCCCGAAGAAGCTGCGGCAGTATATGAGGATGACGGCACACCGCCGCCGCCGCCGTTGTTGCCGCCGCTGCCTCGTAGGGGACCGTGCTGTTGGGCTTTGGAGCGGTAGGTCGCGAAGCTCTCGGGGAGGCTGTGCGTGGGCGAGGCCGGGTGGGCGTGAGGAGTGTGGTCTACTGATTCTGCGGGGGGGGGAAGATGAGTGAGTTAGTAGGGTAGCATCAAGTGCTATCGGGGGGATAGGGAGAGAATGTACTGGGTGGTGAGCGTTTTCCAATGAATTTTATGAGGGGGGTGCGCTGGTGCGCAGCGCGGAGGATCAGGGAGGGGCGCATCGTGGGTTTGTGGTCGTAGAGCTCAGATGTCGAGACTCTGCGCGTTGACGAGGTGTTCCAGAGCTGTAGACAAATGTCCTATCTATCCTCGGCCGTATGACACAGTTGGTTCTGTTTCAACCTGCGAGGGCTGGACAGGGGCTCTTCTTTCAATGCTTCCTCAAATCCGGGGCTGGAATTTCTTGTATGCGGGCCCTTTTGCGCGCGGCCGAGCTCGGACAAAAGGCAAATAGCGCAGTAGGAAAGGTGAGGGCTGCTCTTTTTGTCTGTGGGGGGATAACAAGATACAAGGATTTATATATTAGAGGAGTAAACAAGTCGAGGTAATCTCGCGCTTGTCGAAAGAAGAACTGCTTGGTGGTTTAGAAATCGAGGCCCAGGGCTAGCTCAGTGCTCGGGAGCTTGCGAAGCTCGAAAATGTTCCACGTTTATCGGAGAAAGGCGTGAAAAGGCGTGAAAGGGCGTGTCTGAGGGCAACGGAGGGCGGCGGGCGTCGGGCGTCGGCCAGCTTCATGATCATTTTGCCGGTTCGGGAACAAACTTTTTCCACGTAATAATATCGTGCATACGAGTCTCTCTGGTCCGGCCACTTCAGTACAGAGCGTCTGAAGTGTACCTAGGTACCGATGGTTGATAGACTCGTGCCTCTGGGTGACACTTCTTGACTCTCTCTTGTTCAATGATGTGTCCTTCTTGAATCACCGCCAAGGCTGATGCTCTGTGCAGCCAGATTCCTCCCGTCAAACTCGAGAACATGTCCGCTCATTCCCCAGCAACAATACATCAACAACCAATTCTCAGATGATGTGTCTCCTGACAGACCCCAATTGCCACGACGAGCCACGTCTCCCCAAGCACGACATACCGGCAGATCGAATCAAAACCATCCCCCACCAAGTAATCAACACCTTCAACCCCTCCAGTACCTCGGATATCAGGAACTCCTGAATCCCGATCGCCGCCATGCACGAGTTTGCTCTCTACGGTCAAGTGCGAAAGGATGACCACCATCGGATGCTCCAGCAATTGGCCGGATTTGCACGTATGCAACCCCAGGATGCCAAAGAGATCCACCTGGTCTTCAAGGCGCGCCAGCCTGCTGGGGTCGACCTCGTCCAGTCTATTGGTGCGTCTCATCTCGCCAGTCAGCAGCAGCAGGATATGCAGCGTGTTAAGAACATGCTCAATGCTGGGCTCTACTATGTTCAACTAGTTGGAGAGGTGCTGCCGCCAGAGAAACAGGCTGGAGGAGTTGCAGAGGCCGGCGGCGACGTGACTATGGCAAATGGCAATGGTGGCCAAGGGGGGGAAAAGCAAAGCGTGACGTGGACGTTTGAATTCAAGGACACTCCGGACGCGGGCAAGCAGGCAGTGAGCTCAAGATTGATCTCCCGGACGCCCATGGAGGATGGCAACTTTGTCCAATTTCTTGATCATTTCGGCTACGAGTATGACCTCTCTGCCCTTTTCAAAGGCAGGATTCACGACTAACGAAAGTTACAGCTATGTCTCGCGCTACATGGTCGTTGGGTCAAGGTTCTATGACCATGACACCACTCTTTTCCTACACAAGGTCCTACGACTGCCCCAAGTAGCTGCAGACGAAGCCATATCCGACAAATCATTCTTACCCAACTTGGACGATCTCCCCGAGCTGGATGGCTCTGGTGGCTATATCCTCCAGGCATCCATTGATGTGGTGGATGGAAACAACCCAGAGCTCAAGGAGCGAGCAACCCGGCAATTATTGGCCATCAAGGAAGCGTTGAGGCAGGCAGTCGATCTGTCACCGGGCGATAGATTGGCACTGGACACGCGGCTGCCTGTCAGTTCACGTAGGACTTGAACTCACAGAAATATTAGAGAGCAAACTTGTCGCCCGTGGTGGCAGCCTTGCAGACGCGGACTCAGGCTCGTACACGTGACGTGAATAAATGGATAAATGACGTCTTTTCAAACGCGTATGTCGCGTCGATTTTATTCTGGATTCTCACCTTTCACCCCAAGCACAGAAAGTGAGTGATATTGTCAACCAGCCGATTCCAGACTTCCGTTCACGCTGAATCTGGCTTCTCGTTCATGGCTGGCTCCATTGAGTCGCCGTTGCCGTCCCCCTCTCCTTGACACAAATATCCTGAGGCGGTCCTACACAATGAAACGATCAGCCCCTACGCCGGCTGGTTCTGTCTCTCCACCGCTCATCAAACGCAAAATTGAATCGGCTACTACCAGTATGCTGGGAAATGTCGTACCACTGTAAAATGCTGACCCGTGTCTAGGCAAGGCTGTGGCCAGTTTCTTCAAGCCAGCCTCACAAAAAGAACCGGAGAAGCTCATATGGCGGACCGTTGACCACAGTCTCATCATCGGCCGCTACGATGTGCCCCAGAAACCGACCCAACCACGCACACTTCCTGTCAAAATTGCGGCTTTCGATCTGGACGATACCCTCGTGGCTCCCAATACCGGGAACAAATGGGCGAGATCTGCCGTGAGCTGGAAATGGTGGGACCCATCAATCCCTGGCCGGTTGAAATCTCTTCATGATGATGGCTATCTCGTCGTCATTCTCAGCAACCAGTCAGCAATCAGCTTGAAGGATAATTCCAAGACGCTGAAAAAGGACATGGCTAGCCTTGCAAACTTCAAAAATCAGGCCAGTTCAATTCTGAAACAGCTCGACTTGCCAATCAGTATCTACGCCGCAACAGGCCAGGACCGATACCGCAAGCCTCGAGTCGGTATGTGGGAGGAGATGTTGGAAGACTACGATCTCCAGGCCGAGGGCGCTGTGGACATGGCAAACTCGTTCTATGTGGGTGATGCTGCCGGAAGAGAAAAGACCGACAAGAGACGAAAGGATCATGCAACGTCGGACAGGTACTCGCTACTAAAGTCATGACATTGGTAGATACTATGCTCACGCTGCCATCAGGGATCTTGCGGCGAACATCGGCATCAAGTTTTTCACACCAGAAGAATTCTTTCTCGGCGAGACCACTGAACCCTATGAGCATGTCTTTAACCCGTCAAAGCTTCTTGAACCGGCAAAGCCTTCTGATTCTACAATGAATGGCGCAGGGGAGAACACGGTATCCGCACCGTTCACGAAGAACAGCCCCCACGAGTTGGTGATTTTTTGTGGCTCACCCGGCGCTGGCAAAAGCACTTTCTATTGGAACGTTCTCCAACCCCTTGGCTATGAGAGAGTCAATCAAGATATCCTCAAAACGGTAAGTCCCAAGAATTTTACCTGACTAGCACTTTCTGTGCCAGCATTTTCTGCATGCAGTGACACGAAACCGTACCGTGCCAGCCCCTACTTATGTGGCCGTCAAGGAAAGATTGTTTTACGCTGAGACATTGCTATTTCCGTACAGCGCGAGAAATGCATCAAGAAGGCAAAGGAGCTCTTGGAGGCAGGGCTATCCGTGGCAGTTGGTACGTTTAATTCTCCTGTTGCTCGAGGTGTTGGCTTGCTCAACCTCCCCCTTTTCCCCTCTACAGTGACACCCTTGTCATTTGCTGGACAGGGACAAAATGACATGTCATGCTGCAATGCCGTGCATATGGCTGTCTCCATGAGATGTCACTCCTGTACAACCCTATCCAGCGTCTCTTGTTACCCTTGTCCCACCACCCGTCATAGACCTTCCCCAGATTCCGTCGTAACCACAATGCCTCGATCATCCTGTGACAATATCCACTCTTTACATCATGCGCCAAATTATCATCTGGCCTGACTCTCTCCTTCCGCTCTTCCCCGCCTCACGCCTCCATCTTGTCAACCTCTTCCTTTGGGTTCCACCGCATCGCGCTATTCTCGTACTTACTGACACTCATGATGGAATGACAGACAACACAAACGCAGACATTGAAACCCGGGCGTACTGGGTAAAAGTCGCCCGTGAATTTAATGTCCCTATCCGCTGTGTCCGCTTCACAGCCTCGACTCGCCTTGCAGAGCATAACGATGCTGTGAGGGCAATGAATCCAAATACGGTGTGTTCCGCTTCTTGCGTCAGACTTGATGCTTTTGTTGGGCTTCGAGATGTCCATCCCACAATTTGTCTACATCAAGTACAAAGCGCTGACGGCTTCCTCGTGCTCATACACAGATGAATCCTGAAAAGCGGACCCAACTTCCTGGTATCGCGTTTCGGTCCTTTATTCAGAGATTCCAAGAACCCAGTCTCGAAGAGGGCTTCGAAGATATCTATAAGGTCGACTTTGAGGTAGGTTCTCCGAAATGTTGTGCTCGTGCTACCTCCCTCTTTCCACTCCTCCAGCAAGGCTATCGCTTCTCACTGACACGACGGGATTTGTAGTTTAAGGGGACTGAGGAACAGAAAAAGCTTTGGTCAAGATACTGGGTGTCAAAGTTTTCGACTTGATCAAAGCAGTGCAGCATAACACGAGTTTTGCTGCTCACCCGCAACTTCGCCAGCTCCAGCGACTGGCATCTTGGACAGCACACGTACATCGACCTGTGAAAGAGCTGGTCTTGGGTCCCACCGTGATATCAATGAACATGGGTAAAGGCATGGGTCATCACAAGAGGTGAGGATCTCAACTCTGCGGTTCTAGCTTACATTATCCGGCTTGCTCCCATCCCCGCAGCGACAGCCAGGAGGACCAAGATATTGCTACGTCTCACGTCAAGCATTCATACGAATCATGATATCCAATGCAAAGTCACGTGGAGACGGAAAATGCTGGTGTTATTCTTGTGGCATGCGATGACTTTGCAGGTGAGATGGTGCTTAATCGAATACACATTTGCGCAACAGATGGCCACGATCCAGTATGCTTCCAAGACAGAGAAGCAAATACCTCATTTAGCGGCACACCCTGGACTCAAGGATTTCCTACCTGGGGGAACATGGCAGCAGGGCATCAATCCCAGAGATTCGATAGCGGATGTTCGCCACACTACCTTGAAAGACTGCGTTGGCAATGGGAGTTCAAGACTGCTCACAAGCACCGATGCGTGAAAGTTACGGCGACATTACCTACAACAATCAAATGGCCTATCAATCGTAGGCGGAAAGGGGGACATTGGGCTGCGATATCATTGGCCCCTTATCGCCATCATTGCCTTTTGAGGTCACGACGGTGTATCAATAATATTTGGTGGCACGGTTGTGAGTACTGCATCCATGTTGTGACTGTTGTTGACCACAGTTCTTTGTGGCCTGTTCCCCTACCCTTCGCCGACAATTGATCCATACACATTGCCGCAAAGTCACTGGCACACCTTTGAATCGATATTGTTCACATGGAGGCCTCTATCGAAAAAGCGACGGTGGTGTAAGGAAGCTTCCGACACAAGGAAGGATTGCAACCGCACGACCTCCAGAAATCCCACCAAAGGAGAATCCCCATATGGGCCTGTGGAAACTTCTCGCAATTTTCGGACATGGTTCCCAAAGTCGCTATTTGCTTTACCGGGCGCTCCCCGGTCAGAGATCCCCGTCAACATGCACTGTGGAGATCGAACAGACTTTTTCCGCCGAGGACTATTGATTGCGGCTTTCCCCAACCATTGCGACATCCCTGCACTTTGGGAACTGTGGTCTTGTCTCGGGAGGTTTTCAAAGGCGTTGTGGCTGAAACGTTCAGGCAGGGGATTCGAGATATACCTCCGAAGCTACAGCTGTGGATGCCTCGTGAATAGGGGACTAGAAGGATGTTGACATTACGCATCTTTCGACAGGAGCTGGAAAAGTCGCTCTGTTACTGTCTAGTCCTTGAAGCGCTCTAGCGAGCCTGTAGATAGAGTCACTGCACTTTCAGATTGGAAGTTGACCAGCTTCCCAAATCTCCCATCCCTGCATGCTGAAAATCCATGCTGAGTCTACACTGTTGCTCGTGCGGATACATTCTCCATTCTTTGCAGGGGGCAATGATGCCATTCGGACAAATTAACGATAAGCGTCGATGACGGTGGAGTCGATAAAGGCCATGAGCTAAAGATGGAGAGGAAGGACAACACGAGGTGGCATTGAAAGGGCCACTTGCTGGATAACCCTGACAAGCAGCTGATTCGCTGCTCAGCAAGTAGCGCCGCAGGTTTGGCGTGAGAGGAGCTGCCGTTCGCTTCGATGGCCTTTCCTGCTTCCTCGCGAACATGGTGTGCCACGAGCCCCCAGGTAGTTAGTCGTACCGGTAGTGCTCTCGAAGAAGAGGAGGGGGCTCTAAGTCACTTGCATTTCCCACATCACCACACTTCGCATACGGTCCAGAGAGAGGGATTCTATAACGAAAAAAAATATCCAATGGGCGAGACCTAGTCCGGCATGGTCCGAGAGAGGACAGAGGACTGTGGTATTTGAGGGGTGGCCGCTGAGGTCCACGGACCAGAAAGTGTTGGGTCTCGTCGCATGCAAAATTCTGCGAGATGGAGAAGCGGGCCAGGGAATGAATCACTTCAATGCATGCATCGATAATGACGAAGGTAGGTAGCTACCTAGCTACCTACCTGCCTGATGGGAATATGACCCTGGCAAGTGCCTGGCCTCTCACTGCTGGGTGACTGCTACTGTGCCGGCAGATTTGTCCGCCTGGGTATATCTGATACCGTTCCTGCATCTCCCTTGGCAGTTCCTTGCAGAATTAGCTAGACAGCGAGGGTGCTAGCCTCCAGGACGGGCGGAAGCATGAAGGCGGCACGGGTGAAGGCACAAGCGCCATCTCACAAGTCTGGTATGGCATGGGTGGTGGGTGGGTGGTGGGTGGGTGCCATGGGCTTGCATGGGCTAGACAGCTGCAATTAACAGCGGCTCCGGACTTTCAAAATCTTGTGTCTTTTACTGCTGTTGTGGGACACACGCCACCAAGCTGCAATCCGCCCACTAGGATTGCTTGCTCATGGCTGGCTCATTGCTGGCTCATTGCTGTAGGGGAAGCCGGACAAGACAACGCAATGCGATAACCCGGTCGTTGTACCTGCAAAAGCCAGCTGAGCCATCACATCTCTTGCAGTAGCTTTCCTTTGCATCTAGGTATAGTCCAGAGAGCAGGTCGTGGGCGACGAGAGCCGACCGCAAACAAGGGCGGACAAGCCACAAAAACCTCACCCTCAACGCCCTTTGCTAGTTTGCAGGCCACATCCCCGTGTGTCTAGATAACACCACCAACTACGCTACAAGCTCACACAAAAAGCTCAGACATGTCGCAGCAGAAGCCAGCAACGCCCGCAAAACCAGCTCCTTTCTCAACCTGCTCCGTCTTCTCTTGCACTCCAAACGGTCCTCCATTAAACCTCAGTTTCCCCTTCCGAACCCGCGCCTCTTACCTCGGTCAGTTATAAATGGATAGCCCTGGAAAAAGAGACCAGAGCGCCGCCGTGAATTGAGTGTGTGGGTGAGTCTAAGATCCGAACACTAGAATGGTAGCGGAGGGGAGCAGCGAGTTTTGTTTGGCGCACCACGTTCTGTCTCTTCACCCGCTGTCGTCGGTGGCGCCCGTGCTGGTTCTTGTGGCGAGGCCGTGATTCGAGCCCATGCAATTGTTACCCTCCGGTGGCTGTTGGTGGCTTTCCTATCCTAGGCCCGGGGACCGGTAGACGGGCTTGACGGGTTGACGCGGGGGCTTCTTATCCCAGGCGGGCCTGCGCCGTTGGTTGCTGTTGGCCAGTTGAAGTGGCTGCCACCCAGCTGCTGTTGGGCTTGCAAAGTCTCTTAGCCCAGGCCGAAAGTTACAGGCGAGCCAGGGTCCCAGGCACCCACAGGGTCAGACCCTTGCCCATGTCCCTGGCCAAGCCCCAAGCGACCAGCGCTCAGCGAAGGATTGGCTACAAGCGACGCTACAGGGTATCGGCCCAACTGCTGCCACAGCCAACGAGCCCAGGGCCATGGCACACAACTTTTCCCTCTGTCCACTCACGCCTCTTCCCTCACCTTCGACTTGTCAACATCCCTCTGCCCTATTCACTACTTCTCCTTCTGTGTGTACACATGGCACTCGACTGATGGAACATTCGCAGACAGGCAGAGCGTCCTTCCCTCAGCCTCGACCAGTCGATCTGAGTCTGGCCTGAAAGCAGTCGCCGTTGATTGACCCAGGATTCACCACCACAACCACCAGCAAAAGCTGCGAACTGCCCTGCTTTTCCACACCTTTGCCAGTCGGTGTTTACCTCACCACCAAGCGAGCAAGACACTCTCGTCCACTCCCCAATTCACTTGAGACCACCGTCACCAGCCCATCATGCACGCAGCTGTCCGACTCTGACGTGACCCAGACCAGCCTCAGTCCTCTTCGATTCTATTTCCTCTCTTTCCCCAACACTCGTTCGACTAATTCAATTCGACTCTAAGAATAATATCACGCTTCTACTGTACCTCACCATGGAACATACCACTCTATATCCTTTCGACACGCTGCCTCCCGCCACTCGCTCTTCCGCCTCTTCGGTCGACACATCCTCACCCACCGTCTCCATGTTCTCCAAAGGCCATTCTTCCCGAGGTTCCAACTCCTCGGCTGCATCCTCTCCTGTCCCTCGCGAATCTCTCGACATGTTCGGAGGCGCCAAGCGGTTGGAAGATGTCACCGAGGAGCCTCAGGAAAGAGACGAGTCTGACGGTTACACGTTGGTCAACGACGGCACATGTGACTGGAGTGACTATGACAAGGCTTTCTCAAGTGATTACGGCCACGCTTCACCTCCCACCTCCCCGATACAGCCCGACTGGATCTTGGCGGCGCCCAATGACTCTTCAGCCAGCCCCCAGCCTTATCACACGCCGCGTCGCAGATCGACAGAATCGCCCTCTTCAGTACAAGGTCACCGCTTCAGCAGCAAATTTGGGTCAATATCGCGACGGTGGAGGAATAGATCGGCCGCTGGACCTCAGCTCTCAATCGTCACGCACATGAGCGCTTCCGCTTCTCGCTCAGGGTCCCTAAGCTCTTCGCAGATCTGCAGTCCGGCTCTGAGTGCCGTCTCCAGGCATGAAAGTGGCCTTCCGTCGTCCTCAGTCGTGTTGGCGACGAACGAGACTACCTTTGACGCAGATGTGAGACCAATAAACATTGAACAGAAGACGTCACAAGAACACCTCGCCGAGTCGGTACAAGCTACCACACCTCTGTTACCACCCATGTTCTCCGAGTACTTCGGCAGAGAAGAGCCTGTCCATTCTCCTCTTCAATCACCAGCTATTGCACCTACACCCGCCGTTGTGAGCTCACGACCATCGTTCGATGCGCCATTGTCATGCATGCCGTCCCCTCCGTTGTCGACGAAACCTTCGATGGTTTCCATGCACTCGAGATCCCGCGCAAACACGATGAACAATTCCCCCTTTGGCGAAATTCCCCCGTTGCAGCTTCTAGAAGACCCTTCTGATCCTTGGGCTGTTCGCCTGGGTCATGCCAACTACACCATACACCCTGAGCCCTACACACCTGAGACCCTGGACTTGGATTCTTATACCGAGTTCCGCAAGAATTGGGATCAAGCCCGAACACACTATGCTAAGCACATAACGAGGACCGCCGAGCATTACGGGTCGACTTCCAAAGTCTACAAGCTGACCGAGGAGAAGTGGGCGTCGATTGACGACACCTGGAAGCGGCAACACGACCTTATGAGGACCACCCTGGCCCCGCTTCTGGCTCGCCTAAGCGGTGATTCAGAGACGCAGGGCTCCACCACGTCGAGTTCTGTGCTCGAAAAACCTCTTACCAGAGTGGCTGTGCCTGTCATCGACGACAAGAGTGGCAAATTTCCCAAGCTCGGTGATGGCGAGATTGTCGGACCAATGTCTGTCGCTCCCCCTCGCGACGAAATAGGGAGTCCACCCGTCTCACCACACAAACGGAATCTCCTGAGAGTCCTTTCTGACGTCTTTCGCCACTGATATGTACAAATCCTCTACGATCCTTGCCACTTGTACACAAGCCCTCCTCGCCACACTGTACACATTTCATTTCGGGTTATACAGAACCATTTGTCTACCATTATCATGGCTGGCGTTATCGAGACAGAGACCCACAGAGAGGAAGGGCATGACCGCAAGGTCTTGAACGAAGAAAAAACCAGGGAGCGATCCCTTGTCACCAACACCTGCTATGTCTCCTTCCCTGGTACCAACAGCAGCCATATTAGCCAATTTGTTATCCATTGCTTTACGATGACCACGATTAAAAGTCTAACGCTCCTTCCACAACATTATCCTCATCCAGCAAATGATATTCCAGATGATGACGACTTGCAGCCTTCAGCACAGCGAAGCGACCCCTTTTTTTGCCACCGTTTATGTTTTGACTGCTTTTCGGCACGTGGTCGGACCTCGAAAGGGGGTGAGGAAAATTCAAATTCCGGGTTCATCGAGGGGTTTTCCAATGATATGGGGCATGGATGGTTGGATGCAAGTAGAGAGAAAGATTCTCCTACACATGGCGGCTTTCATACATCGCTACACGGACGTGTGACCCTCGCGAGAGACTCGCGAGAGAGGAAAACACGATAGACAAGCAGATACTGACGATGTATGCTAGCGCAGTCGGACTGCCATTTTTCTACTACAGTGATGATAGATGTGGAGCTGAGAACTTGAGGGGGGCTAGGGGTATAGCCAGAACGAAGCTTCGAAGGAAGGTCAAAGTTAGAAGACATAGACGTGCAGAGATACTACTGGGTAGAAGAAAATGGCAGAATTTGAAAAAAAAACCATGAATAGAAAAGTGAAGAAATGAAGAATTAATTATTCTTCGTTTCCATCTTCTTGCACATGCGTAAGGTTAGTTTGTCATCATGGCATGATGTCCCCGCCCTTGTGTACTGTAGTGGCCTCTCCCTTGGATGATGAGATGCTAGCGCGAAGGGAACTATCTGACCATTGGGGGCCAGTGGGTCAGGTAATTAGCTCGTGCTGCTTGTCCGCCAAATTTCAAAGGGGGGGGGGGGGG
>NW_015971694.1:0-6440 GCF_000836435.1 Fonsecaea multimorphosa CBS 102226
GACGTAAAATATCGCCGCTAAGGTGACCTACCCGCCCGATAATAGTCCGTTTATTCATAGGCTCTAGTTTTTCGAGAGCTAGTACTATAATATTGACTCTTATAAGGCTCGCTATATTAGTCGGTAGAATATATAACGATACTATAGTATAGAGTATAAGGTCGATAGCCGACGCCGGTAGGAGGAGAAGTAAATATATAAGAAAGTTATACTGTAGTGTCTTTTCGCCTAAGCCCCGACTAAACGGTATTATATTGTATAGAATAAGATCCCTAGCACCCCGAGGCGAGTAGTCCCCAATGCTCTCGGCGCCTCTAGCACTCCCATAATAGTACCTAGTACAGCTCGTAGTAGCACTATCCACCGTGCTAGCCAGCCTAGCCATAATGTGGCCTAGTCTCTAGCCGCTCGTTTCAGTAGCGCCATTTAAGAGGATAAGGCTCGCTATTAATAGCTCGGCGAACCCAACCATATCTCTAAAATCACCCTATAGCTCAGGAAGAGTTGTATACACTAGCACTTAGCTAGACTATCCGTCGAGATAATAGCTTAATCATATACTACGCCTAAGTCTAACAACGATAACCCGCGACTCTATAAGATTATCAGATCTGCCGAGCGAATACTCTAAAAGGTATACGACTTAGTACCGGATTTACTCTATATCGATATACGTATACTTAATATATTCTAGGCTAGCACTATTACCTAAGATCCATTCTAGATACTATAGAATAAGCTATCATTTTATAATTATATTACTGTTTTTCAAGCGTTACTTTATTACTATATCCGCGTCTTTGAAGGTCATTTCGATCGAGAGATATTTACCGTTACCGATATCTAGACGGAATCTTTAACTTTAGTATTAAGCGTCTCTTAGAGATTAGCGGGACTACGGGCGAAGGACTCTAACGATCTCGCTAGCGAGGTTACTAGGGAAGATACCCATTCTAACGCCGAATCCGAGAAGTCGATCGATCCGCTATTACTTAAACTCGACTATTATCTCTTTATTTTCTATACTACGCTTATCTAGTATAAGGTGACTAAAGTATACGATAGCGCTATTATCTCGTTTCTCGCGGTACGATCCGTCATCACCAGCTACGAAGATAATACTATCACATTCCGTCCCGAGACCTAGGTCGCCGGTTTACTAAGTAAGTTAATCTACTACTATTAGCTTACTCTACTTCAAGACGCGCACTATATTCGAGAATTTCAATAACTTAATAATATAGAGAAGTCACTTCGAGAGCTCTATCAATATTAGGTAGTCAACAATACCTAAGGATCCATCAGTATAATAAGTGACTAACGGTTATATACGATACGAGTAGGCGATGCTACCATTCCCGAAGTACTAGTGATATAGGACGCCGACGGCCAGAATCTAACATACGATAATACTCGATATAGGATCGCTAATCTCGCGACCGAGATAAGTATCGCTCTCTAGGAGATAAAGCGTATCTTCCACGAGGAGCTCTATTTCGGCTTAGCTAATGTTCCTATATTTCCACTACGCGAGCTCTAAGATAATTAGTCTAACAATCAACTAGGATATAACTTTATTAAAGATCCCCGGAACGCCGTCTACTTTAACGGCTATCATAACTAGTTAATCTAATAGATCTCCTACCAGCCCGAATTACTAGATCTCGTCTTCTATACGGAGTAATATGAATTCGACGCGACTAGTTCGTAGCCCGTTCGATCTAAGTTCGCCCGATAGTATAAGATCTTCGACGAGTAGTTTAAGGAGGCTAGAATAGTAATACTCTATAAAAGGTCGGGATAGCCCGCCCGTCGAGTCGAGTTCTTAGGTATCCGTTAGCGAAATTCCGGGTTAGCCGTCCGTAATCTCCGGCTAATTTTTGAGTATTTATTATTTATTCTCACTTACTATAAGGCCTAGACTCGTACCTACGCTTCTCGCTCGCCCGTTCGCTTTATCTTTCCCAAGGTCGCCTAGCTCCTCGTGCAGTACTTAGTCATCGTCTAGCCGTTCCGTATCTTACTCTCTTAACAGTACTACATCCCCAAGTCGGTGGGTAACTATCTCTTCAACCGCGGTACCTAAACGTAGCCGGAGAAGCGGATAACCGACACACTCACGCGCTAGAGTCGCTAGAGTCTCGGACGAGCGATTTCGACTAAGGTCTGGCGCCAAATCGCGATAGCGATCGCCGTCAAGTACTTTAGTAGACTTAAGTTTGAAGGGGATACCGACATTACGGGCGACGATGATAACGATCTAGACGAAAC
This sequence comes from Fonsecaea multimorphosa CBS 102226, assembly GCF_000836435.1. Taxonomy (NCBI): domain Eukaryota; kingdom Fungi; phylum Ascomycota; class Eurotiomycetes; order Chaetothyriales; family Herpotrichiellaceae; genus Fonsecaea; species Fonsecaea multimorphosa. The sequence continues at coordinate 2,272 of NW_015971694.1, forward strand.
TACCGCCGTCGATAGTATCTCGCTCCCGGCATCATTCCACGCGTAGACCGCTCATAGTGGATATACGGGTAATCGTATCTACGGCGGTCGGACTATCAACTTCGCCGGTCAGTTAACGGATACCGGTATATAGGTATATCTCTAGACTAGTCGACTTTGGTAGATACTCTTTAAGCGGGAGATTCGTTATCTACCCGCTGGTAAGCGTATCCGTCCCAGTTCTCTCCACGATTCCCGTGGACTAATATCGTCACTTGTCCGTAAGCTTGTGTATCGCACCCAGACTCGCCACTATGTTATATAGGGTACCGAGGATGTACGGATTGCGTTACGGTAACTTTTCCGAGATCCCTAGGCGTAGTTCAAGACGGCCGTTTAGTAGTAGATAGTGGAAACCGTAGCTTCGCGCTATCCCGAGGTCGTGGTGATCATAAAAACGGGCGGGGGTAAAAGTCTTGTATTTATAGTGCCCGCGCTCTTACCCTAGGCCGCTATAACGGTCGTGATTATGCCACTCGTGGTGCTAAAGTAGGATATAGTTCGACGATTCTAGAATATCTATATACTATATTCTATCTAGAGCGGTTACGGTAGTAATAAACGCTTTAACGGGATGCCGGTAGTGTTTATTTCGGCCGAATAAGCCGTAAAGTAGGTATTCCGGACGTAGATCGGGTTGTTAGATATTAATCGTCAACTAGACCGAATCGTCTTCGACGAGGCTTATCTTATTCTAACTTCGTTATCATATTGACCGAAGATAGCGCTATTACGCTTTCTACGCGAGTTAAGGTATACCGTCGTCTTTCTCACGGCGACACTCCCGCCCGTGATAATGGCCGACTTCTACTAGCGGATGTTACTTGACTAGCCCCGGGTGATTCGAGATATTATGTTCCGATATAATATTCGATATATTATATAAGGTTAGCCCGCCGAGCCGGCCGAGGAGATATTCGACGCGTAGGTAGTGTCTAAGGTCTAGTGCGTGTTCGCGGACTACGACGCTCAATTCCCCCACGCTCGTAGTATCGTCTACGTCGAAAACCGGGAGACGGCGGAGAGATTGGCTAAATTACTCGACTACGAGTTTTATTACTCGTAGTCTAGGATAGCGACGGAGAAAGACTACGTACTTTAACGTTAGCGGCGTAGGGATCACCAGGTGATTATAGGCACTAGCGCTTTTGGTATGGGCGTTGATTACGCCCACGTCCGTAACGTATTCCACTATAATTTACCGAGCGACGCGATTAACTTCTCTTAGGAGGTTAGTCGGATTAGACGGGATAGTCGATAGGGGGTTAGTACTATTCTACTTCCCCGACACGTACGGCCGGTGGACGACGCGTAGTGGGAGCGTGAGCGGTACACGATGATATTGTCGAAGCGGGTGATGTAGCGGTATCACTAGGCGCGCTATCTTTAGGCGGTACTTAGTCGGTACGTGGATAGCGCGGAGTATATATAGTACTGTCGCGAGGTCTACTTGAGATGTTCATTCTATCGACTTCACAGTAAAGCTGAGGATAGCGATAGGTTCTTTAATACGCGGGGGGCGGTGGATAGTACGTTATGGTAGGATACGGCGGAGACGGCGATCGATATTCACACGGAAGAGGAGACGGAGGATAAGACTAGCGAAGGTATAGCGGTCGCGGGTAAGACAGAGAACGACAGCGGCTACACATATAAAGCGGGCGGACGGCGACTTACTAAAGCTAAACGGAATAGTACTTATCGACTCCAGTAGTATATCCGGCGGTTAAAGTAGTACCGGGGGATTTACTTCATTTGCCGATTACTCCACGACGGCGGTAAGTTCCAGTATCCGTTATAGGCGTGTCAACGGTAGGCGAAGTTTCGATTCTTCGAGACCAAACGACTATTTGCGAAAAAGACTAAGACTCGTGAATAGATAACGGAGTACACGGTATACTGGGGATATGGGTAGTCCCCGCTACTCTACGATTCGGGGGGTGGGGTAGGCGGGTACGAGTTTCGCGATATAGCGCTGTCGGCGGCATAAGCGGTATTCTATATAGGGAATCGGTAGGGCGAGACACTAGAAGCGTTTAGCGGGTAGCGGGAGGGATTCCGAGGCGAGGAGGAGTAGATAAAATAGATAGGCGAAGAGGTAGGCTTATTCGGGGATCGGGCGATTCGGGCGGCGTAGATACTGGATAAGATACTAGAGAAGCTCGAAGAGGGTGAGTCCGGGGGGGGATAAGAGATGACGGTAGGGATTCGACATATCGCTAGCGGACCGACTCGGTTTCTAGATCCACGATAGCGACGACGGGATATTTCTATCGACCGTAGCGATAGAGGGCGACCGTAGCGGGATCCGAGGGTCGAGTGAGCGGGCGTGATATCGGGGTGGGCGGAGCGGGGCCGGGTTCATATGAGGCTGGGATTAATAAGGATAGTCGTGAGTTAGGCGAGATCGTGACCGGATGGATATTATTTACTTCTTTTCTATGTTGCTCGGTGGTAGATCGGCGCTTAGAGCCAGGGTTAGGGTTCCAAGTTGACGGGGTCAGGAGGGGTATATCGGGGGGGATAGGGTATTAATTAGCGACAGGGTATAGGAAGGGTACCGGGGTGACCCGAAAGCGACGAAAGTCGCTAGCCCGTAGGGCAACCCGTCAATGGTCGGGAGGGAGGGGCTCGCGGGTGGGGGGTTTCAGTAACCCTATCCAAGAGGACCCGGGAACGTCGCAGGATTCCTCGCGAGGCTGCGCGAGGCTAGCCAATCCGGCCGCGCGCCGGCGCCAAGGTGTCGTAGGATTCCGTCGCTATGTTCTTTTGACTTACTGGCCGCGCCCCCGTGATAATCGGGGTAAAAATGATATCGGCGTGCTCGCCCTTCTAAGGCGGATCGAACGGTGTATAGTATACATATCCAGTACGCCGCGTAGTAGAGAACTAAAGTTGTTAGGGGAGGTTAGGGTAGGCGCGACGTGGCCGTGCTTCGACGCCTAAAAGGGTAAAGAGGATTAGGGTTCAACCCTAAACAGTGTAGCTGGCTCTAGACGGGGTTCGCTTAGCCAGATCTAGGCTGGGGCTCTAATATGGCGGTAAGTGCTTCGTATCTACCACTCGATATAGTCTCGTCGCAACTGTGCGGTATTACCGTGGCTACGTATAATGGCCGAGGCACCCCAGGACGTGAACGACTTTATTCTCTTCAACGAGGCATATCAGATCTTTGTCTGCACACGCCACGGCTACGCCGTCACAGACATTGACCGCCATCTCCGAGTCGAACATGAAGAGATCCCATTACCATAGCGGAAGTAGCTTATCCGTCTATATCAGCACTAAAGAGCTGTGGCGTGGAATGCCGTTCGCACACCCCCGGCCTATTCAGCTCCCATCCTAGGACTTACCCCACCCGTTCCCGCGTTTCGCTGCCAATAATCGCGGTGTCCGGTGGTCAGTGCGCACATTAAAGGTATTGAGCGGCACGCCCGCGAGCAGTATCTGTGGCGAGCTTCGTAGTAACCGACGTTTTGGTCCCACGTTTTTACGTAGACGTAGTTCACGGCCGGCGGCAAACGGAAATACTTTGAAGTTCGTGCGCCCGAAGGGACTGCCGCCGCTACGTATACCCATGGTGCTTCTAGCGTCCGCACTGCTCGTGAGGCCGTGGATCGGACCGCTAGACCAGCCCTAAGCCAAGTACCCCCCACCCGGACGTCATTATCGTCGCCATATGCCGAGGAGAAACTGAAAGCGCTGCTAGCCGACGCCTAGGCTATGGATCACGAGCACGAGGCCAAGATGCAAGAGATAGATAAGGACGTACTAAAACAAGACCGCACCGGGTGGTATAGTCGCACTCAGTGAGTGCAGCATTTCCGCGACCGTAACTTGAAGTATCTAGCGTACGCCACCCGACTTCCCGATCGCGACGAAGACTATCCAAAATGTGGTTCATTATCCTACCCAGACTAATGATTACTCCCCATACAAAATGTATAGAACCCCTAACCCTAGTCTTAGCGGGTTAATTTCAGGATAATAATTGACTTCTCTTCAGACTAATAATTAGTTCCCGGGCGATTACTTAGGGTTAGGGTTAGGGTTAGGGTTAGGGTTAGGGTTAGGGTTAGGGTTAGGGTTAGGGTTAGGGTTAGGGTTAGGGTTAGGGTTAGGGTTAGGGT
>NW_015971695.1:0-5066 GCF_000836435.1 Fonsecaea multimorphosa CBS 102226
CCCTAACCCTAACCCTAACCCTAACCCTAACCCTAACCCTAAAAATCCGTCTATTATCTCTCGCTAATACCGTACTTCTATGAAATCCTATACCTACCGTTGTGCTACCTCGTCCACTTATCGGTCGCGGGGTTACTATAATAGCCGGTAATATCGACCCGCCCCGGCCGGTAATATAATGATCGCCTCACTCCTCTACCTATCCTATCCGGCTCGACCACTTTCTTACCTATAATCTAATAATGACCGCGGTTCGTCTATATGAATAATTACGCGAATGTCGCGGATATCCACCTCTATACTAAATATACTAGTACTAACGATCAACGACGTCTCGCCAGACTAAAACGCTCCTATCTTGATATCCTTATCGGCGGCGTGGTGATAGTATACGTTATATACTAATAACGCCGTCAACGCCTTAGTCTACGGTACGGTTAGATAATATACTACGACCTTACTATAGGGGTAACGTCGTACCTACTAGCGTACGAAATACGCTATAGTCTCCATCGGTACTAGTGCCTTCTCTTAATCTAGTAGGAATCGCGGACTTCTCTTCTATATATTGCCTACACTCTTCGTACGTCTTAACCGATAAATACGGTATATAATATTCTTTCGTATCGTGACGTCTCGAAATATACTTACGGCTATATTAATAATACCTATCCGACGTCGAAATTCATCCTCTATATAAACGGGTATAGTAGCCGTTAATATCAAAATCTATATATCCTATTGATTTAACGCGCCTAATTCTTACATATAACGGCGAAAATACTTCTACTTATTCAACACTATATAATACTCGTCTACTACGATACAATCTAATCGTTTCCCGCTCTTTATACGCTATATAAACTTCTAGAATACGGTATTAAATACACTTTCGGGCGTCACTAATACAATATCGGTCCCGTCGATAATCCGTGAACTCGACCACTTAATATACTCTAACCCTAACTCCTAATATCGCCGTTTTATATCTCTTCATAACGCGATTAACGGCACTATTACTACGGTCGTGCCTCTACGGCCTATACTATACTACATAGACAATATAAAAATTAATATTTTACTATCACCGGTCCTTATAAACACTATCACGCGCGGATCGCCTCGCATCACGGCTTAAATAGTATCTCGCTATACGCTACGAAATCGATAGCCCCGACCTATTATCTTCTCTAACGCTATCTAAATATTAACTTACTGTAAATACTACCATCGTCGAAACCGTCCCGCCTCGGCTTTTTTCTCGAACGGTTTATATCTACCGCGACGGTATTATCGACTATCCTCCTAACTAGACGCGAACCCTAAAAATCGATACTATAATACACTAACTCGTCGAAACTTCTCGCGCTTATTGGTCACTTTACCGTCCCGCTTACTAATATCTCGCGCGTAAATCGACTACGCGATATAGCTAATATATCCGGCGGATTGATCGATAATATCGTCTTTATCTTCGTTAATCTCGCCCTATTCGTCCTCGGGGTTATACTCGAACCCGGACTTAGTCTATAAATATCGCCGACTAATACTAATACCTAAATGACGATATATTTGGATATTCAACGCCTAGTCTAAGTAGACTATGCCGACTCGCTTTAATCTCTCCCGTAATCGACCGGGGGTAAATATGTATCCACTAGGACTCTAGCGCGGCTAAATAAAACTCGTTCGACTCTTACGGTAGTATATCTTGACTTTAATATATTAGCGTAATAATAACACTAACTATATCCATAATATATCTAGTTTACCTACTTCGCGTAGTATATACTGATAAATAATCTTCACGTTACTACTTATACTATACCCTTTATAGTACCGGGTAACGGTAAATACTAATCCCCTCTTAATACCGATATTACGATATCTACCGTAACTAGTATTACTATGATAAATACTTAATAACTTAGGTACCCGTCGGGGTCCTCCTCCGACGAACTACTTTAATAATAATAACCCTTCTCGGACGGTATTTTCCTTACCTAACTATCTCTATATCTCTTCGATATTCCACCGTATATCGTCTCTATCCTACAAAAATTGATATTAACTACTCTTTATTAATCGATTAAATAATTACTATTTACTATTTACGGGTCACGGGTTCCGACGATCCTATATAAAATTCTAATCGGGTTATGCGTTAGCGGGATCGTTACGTAATTTATCCTATAAAATAATAGATAATTTATACTCTTAGTGAGGACTAATATCCAATACGCGATATAATAACCGCTTACGAGTGTTATATATAATTTAGTATACTATCTCTCGAAACTAGCTTATAGTGAACTAGATATCTTTATATATAATTTGATCGCTATGCTAATCGATAAAACCGGGCGCCGTATCACTAAACTAAATCTTTATACCGTATATACGTAAATCTAATATCTATTCTATAGGACCGTAGCTAGTACGTAATATAAATTAGTCTACTATATACTAAATCACGTCGATATATCCTACTTACTTAGGCTCTAGACTAAATGGATAGTTATACTCGTCGTGACTATAGCTATCGTCTTCGTTATTATTCGTACTAGGGGTTGAACCGTCGCTATCGCTATCGTTATAGACGATGTCGAGGTCTAGGATAGTTTCTTAGAACGTATACTAAATTATTATTAATCGAGCGATTTTAATTATACTAGATAAAATAGGCGGATATATATCATATCCTTTCTATCTATATATATCGATACCTAATACGGCTAATGCGCATACTAATACGTATTCGTATTCATATTAGTAGGCTTTCTAGTATAATAACGAAATATAAAACGCTAAATATACTCGCTAGGTACTCTCTAACGGAACGAATCCTTAGGGATACTATAGTTCTATATTATCCTCGCTATCACTACTTCTCTTATCCGGCGATTCGACCTCGACGTTATTTATATACTCACTAGCTACTACGGCGATATACTTACTCTTCTTATACTATAACTTACTTCTCTCGATATTCTACTAGGCTTCCTATATCAATTACTAAAACGCTTACTACTAGTAATACTTTAATATATATTTAGGACTCTTCTATAAATATAACCGCTATATACGAACGAAAAATATAATAATCTACTACTAATATCGATCTTTATCCTAAATCTCTTCCGGATTTTAATATCCTTTTAATAGTACGAATCGACTTTAATCTTCTTCGGTCCGTATTACCTCCTTACGTATAAATACTCCGGTATACGCCCTAACGGTAACTTAATATTGTTATATTATCTTATCTATCGCTTCCTATATCACTTAATTAACGGGTTCTAGATCTATCTCTAGCGTAGCGATACTCTATAATAACTTACTACGGTCTAATTTTCGTAAATACTAGGCCTACCTAGTTCGTTCTAACTATAGGCTAAGCTCGTTATACGCTCCTTCGTCGATAGTACGTCGTTTGCGGTCCTAGATCTTTTCTATTCTTTACTACAATATCTATCGTACTTATTCGACCTTACTAGATAGTAATGGTAATAGCTTCGGGGCGACTTCTTCGGCCCGCTCCGGGGCGTAGACCTTAAAATACTAGGACCCTTGACTACGGGGGAATATCCGCTAGTAATATATCGATTTCTACGGTCGGGTATGGGGATAGCCTCCTCGACCGGCATACGGCGTACCGGCATAGCCTCGCTAACCGGGATAACGTCGTGCCTAATAAACCTTTATAGTCGCCTCGCCGCGATATACATATCGATATTACTCGGTCGGACTACCGTATAATAACCCGTCCGTATAGATATCTAACTAGGGAACGGGGTCTTAAATCCTCTAGTAGATTATATATACGACGTCACGATTCTATAGTAAATCGGGCTACTAGAAAACTTAATTCTAGATATACCGGGTATCTAACGGGCTTAATCGATACTATCGTCGCTATAAATAACTAGTAATCTACTTTAGCTATACGGTATATCGATATTGACGGCAAATAGAGAGTTAGATATAGTACGAGTACTGAAATACTTCGTCGACCTAGATAGGTTCGTCCTTAACTAATACCGTTATCGTTATTGAATAACTAATAATACCGATAAACGCGAATTTAATAGTGACTAGTAAACTATTATACTTTAACTCAAAGTCCTCGTATCTATTGTCTATATTGTATTTATCCTATCTATTCTACTAGATTTACCTATAACTCCTAACTCTACTAATTTCGCTTACCTTACCCGGTTCGGACTCGACCCTAGCTACTCTTAGGGTTAACCCTAGCTATTCTTCAACCCTAAGAGCCTCTTTTCTTAACTTTCCCGTGGAAATTTTGATATTCCTCCCATATAAAATAGTCGATTTTCCATCTACGATTTTACCCGTCTACGAAGTGTAATCGTGATATAAATCGCGTAAGTTATAAACTACGGGCCTCTATTATAATATACTCTAAATATAAAACCGTAATCGCCCGGGAACTAATCATTAGTCTAAAGAGAAGTTAATTATTATCCTAAAATTAACCCGCTAAGACTAGGGTTAGGGGTTCTATACATTTTGTATAGGGAGTAATCATTAGTCTAGGTAGGATAATAAACCACATTTTAGATAGCCCCTTTTCTCAACTTTCCCGTGGAAATTTTGATATTCCTCCTATACAAAATGGTCGATTTTCTATCTACGATTCCACCCGTCCACGAAGTGTAATCGTGGTGCAAATCGCGTAAGTTGTAAACTACGGGCCTCTATTATGATATACTCCAAATGCAAAACCGTAATCGCCCGGGAACTAATCATTAGTCTGAAGAGAAGTCAATCATTATCCTGAAATTAACCCGCTAAGACTAGGGTTAGGGGTTCTATACATTTTGTATAGGGAGCAATCATTAGTCTGGGTAGGATAATGAACCACATTTTGGATAGGGTTAGGGGTTCTATACATTTTGTATAGGGAGCAATCATTAGTCTGGGTAGGATAATGAACCACATTTTGGATAGGTTAGTATACTATCAACTTACGCTAGAATCTAGTCTAAAATTATATCTAGATACTATATATAAAAGATAACTAGTAGAATACTAATTAAAAC
>NW_015971696.1:0-4466 GCF_000836435.1 Fonsecaea multimorphosa CBS 102226
AACCCTAACCCTAACCCTAACCCTAACCCTAACCCTAACCCTAACCCTAACCCTAACCCTAACCCTAACCCTAACCCTAACCCTAACCCTAACCCAATTTCTCGCTGACACCTAACGCCAAAGTCAATGTCTCTACCTGGGAATCGCTCGTAATAAACATCTCTTTCTCAAAATGACCTTCAAATACGCGGATATAGTAACACAGTATAGATTGGAATACAGTCAGATAATTCTGAAATGACGACTTATTCTGTAACAACTGAAATGGATCCTGAGATATCGTGCTAGCTTGAAATGTATTCAATACTCGCGCATCGATATGTAGCAAATCGGGCACTAACTCGTACGCTTTTCGCAACATACGCTCGACGGACTAAACTAACTTATACAATCTTACGTCATCTTCGTCAGATTTGGGTACAAGATGGGATATAGCAACAGATTCGGCTTCTAAGCCAGCCAAGTACTGGTAGAATGTACTCTTTCGGAGCCATGGCGATATTTCAGAGACATAGTTGGGTTCACTAAGCTACCGATAGCGGCCCTCGTTATCTTTAATAGTAGTCTTTAGCCTGGCGGTAAGTGCATGAGCCATATAGTGACTCTAAGTGTTAGAACGGTTGCTTGATGAATATACTGTCGATACGGAGCGCTAAGAACTAGAGCTAGCGCCTAGAGCGCGTGGAACTTCTCGCTCCTGGGTTCCGGAGCTGCCCAAATCCCCCTCTACGATCCAGTAATCCGTGGCTTTAGTAAAGAAACACTATAGTATCACCTTACGATATATAGACCGCTCCTTCTATTTGCGCCGTGTATCGACCCTATGCTCTTTACTATAGTGTCGCTGCAGTTTCTCCTCGCTAGCCCGGAGATATCTACATAACTCGGTAGCGGTGTAAGCGAAGCCTTCGTGGAACTGCAGCCCGTAGATAAATAGGTTGTAATCCGGCGGGTAAGTCACCTCGGCCGCTACGTTCTGTGCTACTACCTAGCCTTCAATCTCTTTGGCCCGCTTACCTTTCACGGCGTGCTTCCTCTTCAGATGTTCGCGTAGATTCGAGCCTAGCGTGTAGTATATCTAGTGCTCCGTGCAAAGAATCACACCGTACTCTGATAGTGGCCGGAGCTATTGAACTGGCGGTGTCGGAGTGGGCTGCGGCGGATTTTCGCCGGTCTCCGGCACATCTTCATCCACTATCGACCTGCGCAATGAGTCTAGAGTCTCAAAATTCGACTCAGATGGACTGTTCGACATACTGAATAGACTGCAATAACCCTAATAATGATTATACACGGCGTAGTGATGATATAGCGGGAATTCGACCTCGCTACCTGATCTAAAAGTGAAGTGGGATGACTAAGAATTTTTGGGAATAGACGGACCACCCGTGGGCGAGACACCCGACCCTTAACGCCAAGACTAGATTAATATGTGGACGGGCCACCCGGCCAGACCAGAATACGGTTAGGCGGCCGCCCCCGGATCTCTACTAAAGTTTAATACCGTATCCTAGTCTACTAACTCGGTCTATAGAATATCCTACTATATAAATTTAGACTTTACTAGAGCTATCTTCTCATCTATAGGAAGCTTATCGAAAGTACTTAACGCCTATATTTCTCTCTTCAATATATTACTAGATAGCTTATCTAGTTTCGCGATAGACTCCTACAGCTTAGAGTCCTCCTCCTCGAACTCGGCAAGATTAGACTCTAGCGCCGCTAGAGACCGGCGAGTCTCTACTAGAGTCTTACGGAGATAAGTAATCTTGCGCTTCTTCGAGCGCGACTTAGAGACTAATTATTTCTTTTGTTTACCGATCCGTCGAAGCTACTTAACGGAAAATATTCCGTTATATTCTCTTCGATACCGTAAATATACTATATATTTTACACTCTACTCTCGGGAGTAGAAATATACGTCGCTATTAGTAATATACTTAGAATAGGTAACTATAGCTTTATTCTCTTAGGAGGATTTAATATAATCGATAATCTCGTTCTGATACTACTACTAGGGGATAAGAGGCTTGGAGGATTTTGGAGGTTTAGATTTCGACTTATGCACTCTAAAGGCCTACATAGTTAGCTATAATAAAGAAGAAGAAGGATAGGAATAACGAGGTAGGTGTTAGCCTACCTTAAGTACGTTACGGATAACGAATAGGCTAAGGAGGGGGAAGTGTTACGAACCGACCTTCATACGGCTAGGTAACCTAGGGCAGAGGGGAAGGTCAAGCGAGGAAGGGCGTAGCCTCGTTAGTAAGGCTGATCAATACGTGACAGACCAGGAAAGGAAAAAGTCTATTATACTCGTTGCTATATTGCATAACAAAGGACTACAATAGGTGCAATAGTGCAATACCTAGACCTACCTAGATAGGAAACCTACCTAAAGTATATAGTCAGCTAGGGATACTTCTATAGGAAGCATAGTCAACCTCAGTTACAGATAATCGAGTTATTCTCGGTTATATCGCTTTACGTACAGTTATATACTGTACTCTTGGTTTCCGTCTCCGCTATATTAAGCCCCACTGCTATATTACTAAGTAAACCACCTCGGGTTTGCTCGTTGACACCTCACGTGTTGTAAGGCGACTCGTAATAGATATCTACTACGGCCACCTCGTTAATATCTCTCCCACTGTAAGGGAGTCGGCTCTTTTCTTTCCCGTCACGTTATAGCTATATTCGTACTCCAGAGCTGCTTCGAAAGCCTATTCAGGAATAGGCTAGTTTATATGAAAAGTCTAGGATTTGAAGAGGCTTTATAATATAAGTAGAATACTTAGTTCTAACTACTAGCTAAATATTCTTCTTTTCCTAGTTAGTCTATCGAGTAATATAACCTAATATATAAAAAATAAAGGATATTCTACCGTTAGTACTATATTCCCGGGATATTATCTTTAAACACTCCGATACCGTAAAGTCCTTAAAGATAACATCAATAAGAACACTAGGATTCGAACCTAGATCTTCCTTTGTATTTTGAAAGATTTTCGACGGATCAAATATATATATCTTAATTTATCTCTACCGGGTAGCCAGTTCGATTCCAGCGACTAGTAAGTTTTTTTTTTCTAATTAGTTCACTTACTATCTATCTATTAGACCTAGTAAAAAATAAAGGATATTTTACCGTTAGTACTATATTCCCTAGATACCCTCTCTCACTCTCTTCTATTATAAAAGAGTATAAGCGAGAATATCATAAAAATACTAGGATTCGAACCTAGATCTTCCTTTATATCTTAGGAGATTTACGGCGGATTAAATATATATATCTTAATTTATCTATACTAGATAACTAGTTCGATTCTGACTACTAGCTAGTTATTTTTTTTCTAGTTAGTCTACTTACTAGCTAGCTATTAGATCTAGCAAAAAATAAAGGATATTCTACCATTAGTACTATATTCCCTATATATTATCCTTTAGTACCTCTACAATGAAAAGTACTAAAGGATAACATAATGAAAATACTAGGATTCGAACCTAGATCTTCCTTTATATTTTGAAAAGTTTTCGATGGGTCAAATATATATATATAAATAAATATAATATAGGTAGGGGGTTTGATTCTCGTCTCTCTCTCTATATTCCTTCTCTTATCTATACGATATCAAATATAAGACGTAAACATAATCCCCTAGAGTAATGTATTCTAGTGTCCCGTACCGCGTACGGGAGTCCTTAACAACCCTCTAAGCTACCTAAAGAGAGTTTTTAGTATTCTATATATCTCGATTAATAATCCTTATATCCTATATCGTATACGGGAGTCTATCTACCCCTTCGGTAATAACCAAATTAAGACTAGATAACCTTAAGTATATAGAATATACAGAGGAGTACGAAGCTCGTCACGCACTACGGGGGAGTATATCGACGTGAGGCGCGCGTTATATTAACTATAACCCCTAAAATACCTACACTCTATTAAACTTATAGTATAATAACCACGTCTCGAAAGGCTATAGACTTAACGGTATTAGGGAGTACTCACGGAGACGAACTTAACGATATAATTATTATCCCGGAAATCGAGCGAGAATACTAAATATTCTATAGTGACTTTTTCAAATATTCCACGGTTAAGGTAGGTCTCTAAGCCCCGGTCTAATTAGACCTTTTAAACATTTCACCGTATAATGTTTACGGCATTACTGATAGAGCCCTAGCCTAGATCTGGCTAAGCGAACCCCGTCTAGAGCTAGCTATACAATTTAGGGTTAAACCCTAATTATCTTTACCCTTTTGGGCGTCGAAGTACGGCCACGTCGCGCCTACCCTAACCGCCTCTAATAACTTTAGTTTTCCACCACGCAGCGTGCTAGATATATATACTATACACCGTTCGATCCGCCTTAGAAGGGCGAGTACGCCGATATTATTTTTGCCCCGATTATCGCGGGGGCGCGGCTAGTAAGTCAAAAGAACATAGCGACGGAATCCTACGA
>NW_015971697.1:0-4007 GCF_000836435.1 Fonsecaea multimorphosa CBS 102226
ATTATGAGATATTCAATGGAAGAACGTTATTCCACCATATATCGCCTAGGGTTCGATTCCTAGGCCCGCCGTACCTCGTTATTTTTCTATTCTATAGTCTAGGCCTTTTTATAGTATATTGGGGAGAGGTATAATAAGAGCTAGGGTTTCGCCAAGGTTAGGCCTTAGGCTGTACATATGTACAGGATAAGTTCAAGCGCTGTGATTGGCCAGGCTAGGATCGATATATAATAGGAAAGTTTACCGAATACGATATTTCTAAGCTTAATTAGTAGAGAGTCGATATCTATACTAAAGGATATATCTTTATACTAATATTATATCTAGTATAAAATAACTTATATATAGACTTTTAAAGGAGATATACTAATAAGTAGTACTAGCTATATATATTTATTATTAAACTATAGTATATATTAGAAGAGATAATAATATATATATAATTAACCTAGTAGATATAATAATAGATCTAATAATTTATATATAATCTTAGAATTTATATATAATCTTAGAATTTATATATAAGCTTATAATTTATATATAGATATATATTTAAATAGAATCTTAGTCTAAAATATATATCTCTTTTTCTTCTCTTAGTATTTTCTTAGATATATTTAAGATACTCTCTTTCTTCTTTTCTTTTTTTATATCTCTTTATTCTCTTCTATTATTCTATAACTTATACTTACTTACTCCTATCTTAATATCTAGATATATCTACTATAGGTATATCTATCTATACTTATCCTTATCTTAATATCTAGCTATATCTAGTATAGTTATCTCTATCTATTATATCTCATATAATGGCCTCTCCTAATATCGAATCTAGTCGCGAATCGACTCCTATTCCTACTATTATCGAAAACTCGCTTAACTCTACGGCCTTTTTACCCTATATAACTTCGTTTAAGATTCTCCTTTCTCCTATATTTAAATACTATAGCGAGATTAAAGTCTTAATCTATACGGAGTGTAATACGGCTATTCGGACTACTAGTTATATTAATAAACACCTTACTAAGTATCATCAAGATCTTAGATATAAACTAGTTAAAGAAGGACGATATACTAGTATCCTTAATAATCTAGTAAACCTAGATATTATCGATTATACTCTTCACGAGAATACAGTTCCGAATAGTCTATATTACTTCTCCGATCTAACCTTATATAATAACGGATATAAGTGTATAAACTGCGACTTTATAACACTTAATCTTAAGCTTATTAGGGTTCATTCTAATAGTCACGGCGTCTACGGAAAAAAAGGCGTTAAAAGCTCTAATAAGGGCTACCTAACGAATCAATATCTATAATATCTATATAAGGAAAAACGCGCCATCTTCCTTACGAATATACCGAATAACGATTTATTGACTAATATATTCATTAATTCTCAGGATAATCCTTCTAATAGTATTATTCTAACACTACCAAATCTATCTCAGTCTAATAAGTCTAGTTCTATACTACCTTATAACGATATTTTAAAGAATAGTCTCGCTAGCTTTAATAGTATTCAAAAGAATATTATTAATATAGTGTTACGAGTCGCCTTACAACACGTGAGGTGTCAACGAGCAAACCCGAAGTGGTTTACTTAGTAATATAGCAGTAGGGCTCGATATAGTAGAGACGGAAATCAAGTGTATAGTATATAGCTATACGTAAAGCGAGTAACCGAGAATAACTCGATTATATATTAACTAAGGTTAACTATACCTCTCGAAGAGGCGTCGCTAGCTAACTATATACTTCAGGTAGGTTTCCTATCTAGGTAGGTCTAGGTATTATACTATTATACCTATTATAGACCTTTATTATGTAATATAGTAACGAGTATAACGGACTGTTTCCTTTCTTAGTTATTACGTACCGATTAACCTTACTAACGAGGCTATATTACATTTCCTTCGTCTAACTTTCCCTTCCTATCTCGGGCCTATCTAGTCGTATAAAGGTCGGTTCGTAACACTTCCCCCTCCTTAGCCTGTTCGTTATCCGTAACGTACTTAAGGTAGGTTAACGCCCGCCCTCGTCGTTCTTATTCCTCTTTCTCTTTTTATTATAGCTAACTATATAGGCCTTTAGAGTCTAAAAGTCGAAACCTAAGTCTTCAAAATCCTCCAAATCTCCTATCCTCTAGTAGTAGTGTCAAAACGAGATTACCGATTATATCGAATCCTTCGAAGAGAATAAAGTTATAGTTACGTATTCCGAGTATATCGCTAACGACGATATATACTTCTACTCCCGAGAGTAGAGTGTAAAATATATAACGTATTTACGGTATCGAAGAGAGTATAACGGAATATTTTCCGTTAAATAGCTCCGGCGGATCGGTAAATAGAAGAAATAACTAGCTTCTAAGTCGCGCCTAAAGAAGCGTAAGATTACGCGTCTTCGTAAGACCCTAGTAGAGGCCCGTCGGTCTCTGATAGCGCTAGAGTCCGATCTTACCGAGTTCGAGGAGGAGGACTCCGAGCTATAAGAGTCTATTATAAAACTAGATAAGCTATCTAGTAATATATTAAAGAGAGAGATATAGGCGCTAAGTACTTTCGATAAGCTTCCTATTAATAAAGAGATAACTCTAGTAGAGCCTAAATTTATCTAGTAGGATACTTCTTAGATCGAGTCAATAGATTAGAATACCGTATTAAACTTCGATAGAGGTCTAGGGACGGCTATCTAAGTTCTATATCTCGTTTAGTCTCTATTCTAGAGGTATCTTTAAACTTCCTTAGACGGTAGGTTTTCTACGCCTTCCTATATATCGTCCTCTAAGTCGTATCCTAACTATCTTACTAGATAGACCGGTTTAAGTTCTTTAGTTTCGGGTTAGTATTTGATAATTTTGTTAATAAAGAAGTTATTTTTATCCTCTAATAGTCCGTATTTTCTATAGTACTTTCGTATATCTTATCTATTTAGGTTATCGAGTAGTTCCTAGATATTCTTCTCTTTTAGGTACCCTTTCTATTTAATTAAGTAATATAGTATCTCGCCCCGTATCTCACATTTCTCGATTTTCTCGACTTCGTATCTCGATTCTTAGGTTTCTAGATCCGTTTCTATAGGTTCTAGTGTCGCGTCCGGGTTTTTATATAGTTCGAGTCTATCTTTATAAAATATAGGGTGTATTTTTAAGTTTACCGGTAGCTCGATTTCGAACGTAACTAGTCCTAGTTTTCTTTTGATACGATATAGTCCGATTTTTATATAATCTAGTTTATCGCTTAGTCGTTTTATTTTGATATTTTTTCGTCGTATATAGACTATCTCTTCCTCTTTAAGATCTAGTCCCTTAGATCTTTTCTTATTTTCTCTTATCGTTATTTTTTCCGCTATTTTCTATAGTTCTTTTTATATTATTTCGTATAGTTCCTTAATACTTTCAACTTATATTCTTACTTCTTCTGATATTAATTTCTTAAACTTTAGTTTCGTAAACGTCTTTAGGTATTTTCCGTAATTCGTGAAAAATAGCGATATCCCTATAATAGCCGTATTGTTATTAAATGCTATCTATACCGTAGATAGTAGCTATATCTAGTTATCTTATTTATAGTTAATATAGTACCGTAAGTACTATTCTAGTGTTTAGTTCGTCCTTTCCGTTTACCTATCTATCTATAGATAGTACGCTATTGACAGCTTATATTCCGTCCCTAGTAAGTCCGTGAGGGACTGCTAGAACTATAATATAAATAACTTATCTCTATCTAATATGATTTCATCTAGTATTCCGTATTATACGATTACCGTTCTTATAAAGAGATATACTAGGTCCTTTATAGTAACTTTTTCTATAAACGGTCGTATATAGGCGTACTTCGTTAGCCTTTCTATAACTACTATGATACTATCGTATTCCTTACCCGTAAGGGGCTCTTTAGATTTTAGGGGTTAGGGTTAGGGTTAGGGTTAGGGTTAGGGTTAGGGTTAGGGTTAGGGTTAGGGTTAGGGTTAGGGTTAGGGTTAGGGTTAGGGTTAGGGTT
>NW_015971698.1:0-3050 GCF_000836435.1 Fonsecaea multimorphosa CBS 102226
TAAGATATAAAGGAAGATCTAGGTTCGAATCCTAGTGTTTTTATAATATCCTTACTTATACTCTTTTATAATAGAAGAGAGTAAGAGAGGATATCTAGAGAATATAGTATTAACGTGTTACGAACAGGCCAAAAGGACGGCCACAGCATAAGAATAAGGGAGAAGGTTTGCCGAAAAGAGTGACGACACGAGCCAGGGCACGTGATGTGCTCTGTTGTGCTCCCAAGGCTAAACAGAGCCACATAGAGCGGTATGCTCTATTGTGCTCCCAAGGCTGAACAGAGCCACACAGATCCATACGAATCTCCTTTATCTATATAGTCTCGGTATAAGTCCATAGCTTTCCACATAGTCAACCTCAGTTACAAATAATCGAGTTGTTCTCGATTGCTCGCTTTGCGTACAGCTACATACTGTACTCTTAGTTTCCGTCTCCGCTATATTGAGCCCCACTACTATATTACTAAGTAAACTACCTCGGGTTTGCTCGTTGACACCTCACGTGTTGTAAGGCGACTCGTAACCTATCATCTTGGATAGTAAGTGAAATTAACGGCTATATCTAGTAGCTCTAACCCTAAATCACCTAAACCTAGGCTCACCTAACAACCTAACGTATCTTTAACAAGTGTCAATACCTTAACTATTAATAATATAGACGTCGGAAAAATGAAAGACGACCTTAAGGTTGAATACTTCTATAGAGATAGAAGTAAGCTTAGTATATATCTTATGTAGTTAAAGGCTATATTTACCTTACAACGTGCTAAGTACTCTACCTATACGGAGCGGGTCCTGTTCGTAGGACTTTAGCTTCGCGGATCTACGTTTGAATAGTTCGAACCCATCATGGAAGATTATCTTAGATCTGCCGTCGGATAACGAGACGAGGAGACTAACCTGATCTTTGGCAACTTCGGTGTGTATAAAGAACGTATTAAATAGATCTTTGGGATGCTAGGGGAGGAATAAGTAGCCTCATAAAGGATCTATTAACTTAGGTAGACTGGATCCACGGCTCGCTACTACGCTATGTTCCAACGCCTAGCGTCAAAGCTTGATTGGGAAGATAAAGCTTTCGCCTTAGCCTATTACCAAGGTCTGAAGGATTCGGTTAAAGATAGGATGGGAGCGGAACGTCCCAGCGAGTATAAGCCACTCGTTGAACGCTCTATCGAGATCGACAACTAGTTGTATAAACGATAGTTAGAAAGAAAGGGATCGTATCTTAGGGGAACGACTTATAAGAACAAATAACACTACGGCGACCTAATGGACTTAGATATCCTCCGCGTAGGGCTAGACCGCTAATAGGTACGCGTTCGCGCAGCCCCGGAGGATTATCGTAAGAAGAAATAGCTAGGGTGTGGAATGTTAAAGTCGGAGCGAGAGAAACGTAAGAAGGAAAATCTATACTATATATGCGGAAAATCCGGACACCGTACGAAAGAATGTAAAACGGTCCGTACGCTATATATGATGGACGACGGTATAGCCGGTTATGAAGAAACAAAGGCCGACACTTCATAGGAAACCTAGATGATAGCCGACAGTCAGGGTACGATAGCATAGATAGACTACCCAAGTACGGAGCCTCAATAGTAGGTAGGTGGACCCCACGATAAGGAAATAATTCCCAAGGAAGAAGTCACCTTAGAAGAACAGGAACTTAAGGAACGACATAAGATCTTATCCTAGACGGTATATTACGTAGATAACTACCTCATTCACTACTCCGAGAAGGTAGGGAGTGGATAGTTTCCAAAGTAACCAAGGAAAGTCAGGAAGGCTAGAGTAATATTGAAGCGCTAGGAAGCATTCAAGGTCACGAATGAGAAGATCGAAGATACATAAGGTATCTAGATGATGCGTACACTAGAACCGAACGAACCTACTATGTTTATCGTGATCAAGTATGACGATAGGGAACTAGTACTTATCACCCCGTACTGGAAAGGTGTATGGTGCTGGTACGACGACAATTACGGGAAGATAGAGGAATATATGCATCCTATTATTAATTTGAGTCAACCTATAACTAAACCTACCATAATATACCTACTAATATATAAGAACGTGAAATGCACCGTTCTAGGGGAATATTCGCACGTAGGAAAAGGGGAAGACGTAGTTACAGTACTAATAGTACCACTACAAAGCCTTAATGTGATGACGGGATCCGAGTCACACAATATAGTACGCCATATCGACCGTGATTATACGCATCCGAGATACTGGGAATGTAACGTAGCCGCGTATATATTGAAAGCGTAGGCCAATATTGGAAACGTAGACGACGACAGTGACGATTTAACAATAGGATACGCTAGGGGATACGCACTATACGAGAGTTACCGAGATGACAGGACGGTTATCGACGAAGAGGATAAGAACTTGACTATGAGCGATGATATCGTCTCACGACAATACGTTATACTTAGTATAGATAGAAGAGAAGTTGAAATCGCAACGAACTATTAGGACGTGAAACCTTGCGAGGAAGACTATATATACGATGGAGGACACCGGTATATCGTGTTCACACCACACGAACTCCCAAGAACAACAATACATAAGATTACCCTATAGTGATATTGGGATAGAGACTATGAAGAGAAAGAAAACAGCTATACATACCAATCGGTAGAACCTAATACTGTTAGAATTAATATTCTAGAGGGAATGATAAAGAAAGTCGTTAAGTAAAGGACTCAACAGGAATAGTTCTGGAAAGATATGGGAATTATGGAGAAGCCAATCCCGTCCAGGATAGGACTACTAAGAAAGTGGAGAGTGATCGACGACCGCGAAAACCTAGACCACTATTGCAGGAGACTAGAGTGTAACGAGGTACTCTGTACCGAAAAAGAACAACACCTACATAGGGTTAGGGTTAGGGTTAGGGTTAGGGTTAGGGTTAGGGTTAGGGTTAGGGTTAGGGTTAGGGTTAGGGTTAGGGTTAGGGTTAGGGTTAGGGTTAGGGTTAGGGTTAGGGTTAGGGTTAGGGTTAGGGTTAGGGTTAGGGTTAGGGTTAGGGTTAGGGTTAGGGT
>NW_015971699.1:0-2807 GCF_000836435.1 Fonsecaea multimorphosa CBS 102226
AGTAATTCTTAATAAGTACTTTAGTTATTAAAACTATAAATCTTAAGCTTAATATATATCTATTTAAGAAAATACTCTATTTATTAGATTTATTTATCTAAATACTCTCCTAATTCTAACTCGGAACTCTAGACCTAATAAGTCCTAAAGAAGTATCTCTAAACTACTTCTTAATAAATCGACTATTTTTATCTCGACTTATAATAGTTAAATAAATACTTTAGAAAGTCTTTTACTAGAGTATTTACGTCGTTTTAAGACTTAATTATCTTCCTTCTAATAAATTAGAAGATTTCTAGATAAAAATTTAGTACTTTAGTAGTATTAATCTCTAGTTTTAACTAACTATTAACTTTTTTAAGTCGATAACTTAATTTATATTATACTAGAAGTATTTTATAAGTATCTTTTCTTCTAAATAATTAGGATATTATATTTACCTTCGCTTATATCCTTAAGAAAGTTTAGGAGAGTATCTAGTACTCCTATTTCTATAATATTAGGAAATAGTATTTAGAAAGTAGTTAGATAGCTTTTAGATAGTATTTATAACTCTCGCCTAGGGTTCTACCGTAATTTCTAAGAGAACTTCTTAAAAATTTTATCTTCGCTTAGTATAATCTCCCTAAAATAGTATATTAATATTAGTAAAGTACTTTAGATCTCCTTAAGAGCTTATCGTAAATATTTCTAAGTAAATTTCTATATTTTTTATTAATTACTAACTAAAGCGCTATTATTAGTAGATATATTACTCTAGTAATTATTAATTTTAACCGTAGATAGGAAAAGATCTTTAAAAGAGCTTCTTTTCGCTCTTTTACGGTTTTAAGATAGCTTAAACTTTAACCTAATCTTAGTTAGTAATATCTAGTTATAAAATCTTTTCGTACGTAAATAAAGGAAGTTGTTTATATATAATATAACTACTAATAATAATAATATAGCTAAATAAGTAGATATTTATATAATTAATTAATTAAGTAGTTAATTAATTACTAAATTAGACTTTAATATAGATTAAGTTAATTCGCTATAAGTTAAGTTAGATCGAGTTCTAGATCGAGTTTAGACTAATTAATCTCTAACTTAATAATCTATTTAAACGGATTAATAGACTAGTTAATCTAACTCGAAAACCTATAGACGACCTAAACTTTAATTTTTAAGATTAGATCTTTCTAAATAGATAACTAGACCTTAAAAAAGAGCTAAAAACGCGAGATAACGACGATATTAATAGCGATATTTATAGATAGAAATTAGATAGATAAAATCTAACTCTAGAATAGTTATTTATAATAGTAATATTAATAATAATAATCTTAAGATTATTAAAATCGACTTCGTTATTAATCTAGTACGAAGTATAAATTAGACTTAACTTAACTTAATCTAAACTTATACTAGCGCGAGTCGAGTTTAGATCGAGAATTAACTAACTCGAAAACTTATTTAGATAAGCTAGTTAATCTCTAAACTTAACTCGACTCGATCTATATTAAAGTCTATATTAAGTTAACTATCTTACTAGTACTAATAAAGAAGAAGAAGTATTCTAGCGCGTCTATACGCGCTAATTAATTATAGCGCCTAAACTTATTCTATATACTTATATAGTCTAAGATCTAGTCTTAGCGAAGCTCTAGCTTTTAGTATAACTCTTCCTAATATACTAATAAGAGCTTAATCGAAATAATTATATATTAAAAAATAAAGAAGTACTTAAGAAACTCTTATTAAATAAAGAAATCTTTTATTAGACTATCTAAAGTACTTTAGAAATACTTAAAACTTTAAATATCCGTAGATTTATATATACTCTAATAAGAAGAAAGTATTTAATTAGGATTTACTCTCCCGAAGAGGAGCTTATTTTATTAAAAATACTTAAAAAAAGTACTTTTAAAAGTACTTTTAAAAGTACTTAAAAACTAATATTTATATAGTAATATTCTCTATAAAGAAGACTTTAAGCGCTAAAGTACTTTATTAATATTTCTATTATTATAAATATTAACGAAGTACTTATATATCTAGTAAAATTTCTATTATAATCGACGTCGTAGAGCTATTTCCTTTATTACTAAGTTCTTTATTAGTACTTTATTAGTACTTTACTAACCTATTATACTTACTTTTTATTATCTTTATCGATTAGTTTATTATTATCTTTATTATTAAGTACTTTATTAGTACTTCTATTATTATAAATACTAACGAAGTATTTACGAAGGGAGGGAGAATATATTATAATCGAACTTAGTATTAGAAGAATTATAAAATATTAGCGTAATACTTAAATAGTATTTAGGTTAAAAAGTACTTATAAGATAAAAGCGGAGTTATTATTAGTATTATAATATTAGTATTTTAAAAGTACTTTATACGTAAGTACTTACCCGGGATTCTAGCGACGACGTCTTTTACGACGTTTTTTATAACGTCTATTAATATTAGTACTTTTTCCTACGAAGTACTTCTATAGTACTTATTATAAACGGCGACGTTATAAACGACTAGTTATCGTTAGTACTTTAAAAAAGCTTTCTAAAATATCTATTAAAGTACTTACGTTAAGCTTTTAGTAGAGATACTTAAAGATATTAATAGCGGATAGAAAAGAAGTACTTTAAAAGTATCTCTTAATAGTATTTACGAAGGACTTTAGGCGGCGCTATAACTACCGAGCGAGATATTACTACTAGTACTTTATAAATACTACTTATAAAAGAGTACTTTAAAAGTATCTCTTAATAGTACTTACGAAGGACCTTTTATATCGTTATAGTCGGCGCTAAGGCTAC
>NW_015971700.1:0-1797 GCF_000836435.1 Fonsecaea multimorphosa CBS 102226
CCCTAACCCTAACCCTAACCCTAACCCTAACCCTAACCCTAAACGATATAACTGATATATCCGGCGGATTGATCGATAATATTATCTTCATCTTCGTTAATCTCGCCCTATTCGTCCTCGGGGTTATACTCGAACCCGGACTTAGTCTATAAATATCGCCGACTAATACTAATGCCTAAATGACAATATATTTGGATGTTTAACGCCTAGCCTAAGTGGACTATATCGACTCGCTTTAATCCCTCCCGTAATCGACCGGGGGTGAATATGTATCCGCTAGGACTCTGGCGCGGCCAAATGAAACTCGTTCGACTCTTACAGTGGTATATCTCGGCTTTAATGCGTTAGCGTAATAGTAATACTAACTATATCTATAATATATCTAGTTTACCTACCTCGCGTGGCATATATTGATGAATGATCTTCACGTTATTACTTATACTGTACCCTTTGTGGTACCGGGTGGCGGTAAATACTAATCCCCCCTTAATATCGATATTATAATATCTATCGTAGCTAGTGTTACTATGACAAATACTCAACAACTTGGGTACCCGTCGGGGTCCTCCTCCGACGAACTACTTCAATAATAATAACCCTTCTCGGACGGTATCTTTCTTACCTAACCATCTCTATACCTCTTCGACATTCTATCGTATATCGTCTCTATCCTGTAAAAATTGATATTGACTACTCTTCATTAATCGATCGAATAACTACTATTTACTATTTACGGGTCACGGGTTCCGACGATCCTACACAAAATTCTAACCGGGTTATGCGTTGGCGGGATCGTTACGTAATTTATCCTATAGAATACTAGGTAATTTATACTCTTAGTGGGGACTAATATCTAATACGCGACGTAATAACCGCTTACGGGTATTATATACGATTTGGTATACTATCTCTCGAAACTAGCTTATGGTAAACTAGATATCTTTATATATGATTTAATCGCTATGCTAATCGATAAAACCGGGCGCCGTACCACTAAACTAAATCTTTATACCGTATATACGTAAATCTAATATCTATTCTATAGGACCGTGGCTAGTACGTAATATAAATTGGTCCACTATATACTAAACTACGTCGATATATCCTACTTACTTAGGCTCTAGACTAAATGGATAGTCGTGCTCGTCGTGACTATAGCTATCGTCTTCGCCATTATTCGTGCTAGGGGTTAAACCGTCGCTATCGCTATCGCTATAGGCAATATCGGAGTCTAGGGTGGTTTCTTAGAACGTATACTAAATCATTATTAACCGAGCGATTTTAATCACACTAGATAAAATGGGCGGATATATATCATATCCTTTCTATCTATACGTATCGACACCTAATACGGCTAATGCGCATACTAATACGTATTTGTATTCATATTAGTAGGCTTTCTAGTATAATAACGAAATATAAAACGCTAAATATACTCGTTGAGTACCCTCTAACGGGACGAATCCTTAGGGACACTATAGTTCTATATTATCCTCGCTATCACTACTCCTCTCATCCGGCGATTCGACCTCGACGTTACTTATATACTCACTAGCTACTACGGCGATGTGCTCACCCTCCTTATACTATAACTTACTCCTCTCGATATCCTACTAGGTCTCCTATATCAATTGCTGAAACACTTACTACTAGTAATACTTTAATATATATTTAGGACTCTTCCATAAATGTAACCGCTACGTATAAACGAAAAACATAATAATCTACTGCTAATATCGACCTTTATCCTAAATCTCTTCCGGATTTTGGTATCCTTTCAATAGCACGAATCGACTT
>NW_015971701.1:0-1008 GCF_000836435.1 Fonsecaea multimorphosa CBS 102226
CTGGCCCACAGATCTAAGTTCTAGAATCGATATCTATAAAAAGGCCAATAGAATAGAAAAATAACGAGGTACGGCGGGCCTAGGAATCGAACCCTGGGCGATATCTGGTGGAATAACGTTCTTCCGTTGAGTATCTCATATCGAATAGACCTTCTTAGATATATTGCGTTCGGTAAACCTTCCTATTAGATATCGATCCTAGCCCTGACCCATACAGATCGAAAATCTGGAAGCGATATCGATAAAAAGGCCTAGGCTATGGATAAATAACGAGGTATAGTAGGTCTAGGAATCGAACCCTAGGCGATATATGGTGGAATAACGTTCTTCCAGTTAAAAAGTGGGTCAGAATGGATTTAATTAAAGGGATATATATTTAAGCTACTGGAATCTAGTTCAAATTAGGTCTAGGATCACACTAGGTATGACTACCGAAAGTATATGACTAAGCTAACCTACTATAGGTAAAACGGACTAGGTAATAGTATAATCCTAGCAATAGGAGCTCCCTATTAGGAGACTTAGTATGGTAATCCTATCGGCTACTTACTCTATAACCTCCCTAGCACTAATAGGATCCGGCGAGGGTATTAAACGGAGTAGGCTCTTATCTAACTAACTTAAAGTTAATAAGTCTGAGGATAATAAGCTCTCCCACAACGACTAAAAGCTCCCTAATATAGCCTTTAGGTCTTATTAAAGACGGAAGAAGTCATCTTAACCGGATTTATTAAGGTACTAATACTCGTCGACTATTACCTAGTTCGAACTGAACTACTACTACTTGACCTTTTTTTTAAGTCTAGTCTTTATACTAGTATACTATAATAAATAAAAGAGTTATAGTTAAGAATATTATATATATCTTCTATTTATAATAGTTCTATATTATAGTATCCTTTTATTTATAGATATAGACTAGATATTAATAGAATACTATTTAATTACTTAGTTAGTAGTGGAATAGTATTTAGATATCTATATATTAAATAGCTAGTAGTGGAATAC